>NW_019416624.1:535242-568275 GCF_000390285.2 Anoplophora glabripennis | reverse complement strand
AAATAATGAGCAATCGTTAATAATAATTATAACAATTTTACCTTAGAAAAATATATGCCTTTGAGCATAAAGCAATGGAAGCTAAACATACAAAGAATTATTATCATGAAACATCTATAACCATCACAATCATAAGATTATATAGAACAATTAACAACAAAGTACTTAAAGAATATTACCTGCTAACTAATAACACTTTAAACAATTAATTTTACACTACTTTGTCACACTGCCCGCCGATCGTCTTACTACCGATCTCCACACTGTTCGCACTTCAACTACCTATCTTCGACTATTTAGGCTTCCTTCCAGAATGTCCCACCTAAGTGCCCGTTTTTTGTGCTTCCTTCTATCGACCGTTAATATTACTTTTTCATTGTTATACAACACCTATGTAACAGGTGACGTCGAAGTTGATAAGATAAGTACGGTTTTGCACAATATGTATCCGGAAATCTTTCGGATTTGAGAGTTAAAAAAATGGTTTTGTTTATATCTTTCAAACGGGTACAAATCTATTACAGGATATCTAATACCTGTAGGTCTGCACAATGATAAAAGAGATAATTTAGGAATGCAGATTCCGGGGTATTGTCATCTTTTTTTGAGCAGTGCTTTTATGCTACTGAAATTTTCATAAAAATACACTGCAATTTTTTGAAGACTTAAAACAACTTGAAAACAACTTAAGTTTTAACAAGTTTAAAAAAGAAATGTCAATGACAGCCAAAATACTGGGAAGTAATACTATGAAGACACGTGATGCTAAGTCTGCCATATTTTTCCATTACTTCTGAAAAGCCATTTTATAACAAACATTTTTGATTATTGGGAAGCATTAGTATTACGTAATTCTAACATAAGGTGTTACTTGGGTTACATTTTTTTAACATTCTATATACATAAATTTAAATTTTGAATTTCAATACTTTTTTTATAATAACGAAAACGAGATGTAGGTAGAGTCAGATTTTTTCATTTTTCAAGTTCTTGTAATACATATAACCATTTTATCCGATACTTACAATTAAATATAATTATTGACATATTTAAACATTACGTTTTGAATATGTTCTTTTAATCTGCTCATAATTTCTCCATTCCAATTTGCCGCTTGTAAACATATTTAGAAGTCTAACTACCCTAATTACCTTTGTCAACATCTGATTTACATATTTTTTGTTTTAAATAAAAGATTGCCGAAAGTAACGGCTTGAAATTAAATTAATCTTACATACACTATAAAATAAATATGATTTGGCATTTGTTGTGACAAATATATTTCGAAAGCGATTTATGAACTTGAAAAACTATTTCGAGTTTTGGTGTGTATCCAAGTAACGCTGATTGGCTTGATATCAGGTAGTGTCAACCTTCTCCGATCTACGTAACGGAATTTGCTCTAAAAGATTGGACACTGCTTGGTCCTAATAAATGAAGCGCTTCCACCTACACGTACATCTATTTAGACCAAGAATCTTTGGACGGTGAAAATACTTTTTGTTTTGCACAGTGGCATTTTTGAAATTGCTCTTGTACCTATTTATATTTTTATTTGCGTACTTGTACTAAATATACTTAAGATGTAATATGTAAAAAAAATTAAGATGGACGGGTATAAGTTCTGGACTAGTCTAAAGGCAAGATTGAATTACACCTGCTAGAGTCGACAAAAATTTTTATAGTAGATGTATAAAACTTAGCAATACTAATTTAATTGATAACTATTAATCGATACTCGGTATATTATTGTTTCTAATTATTGTAATCAAACCACTGCATTTAAACATAATTTTCACAAAAATAACAGGATTAATGGTCAGCACTACACGCCATACACCACGCCACGAGATGACCTAATGGGAACGATGGAAATAGACAAAGACAAACAAAGACAAATAAACAAAGACAACTATAAAATGGGGTGAGGTCTTAGGAGGTTTTATTTCAAAAAATATCACAAATGGGTAAAATTATTAAAATCTTCAATATTGAGCCAATGGATTCTTTTGATTCACTTCGTCGCTTTATCGCTTAATTTATATCGAAAATTTTTTCATTAATGCTCATAATCATAATAGTAAATCTAATTTGAAGTGTCTTGAAGAAAGCGCAAGTAAAAATTGTTCACTTCTGGAACTACACTGCTATATAAAAATGCCCTAACTGTTTAAAAAATTGTGCTAAAGTAGGTATAGTCCATACGATATTTGTTGAGATAGAATTCCAAGAAGATCCTGCGTCACTTCCTTGGAATTAACTTCATTCGCATCCGAGGTAGAAAGACAATGACGGCGTCGCGTTCAGCGTAGCAGCTTGCAGTGCATACTGTGTTTTGAAGTCACCAAGGCGTGTCCCTTGTAGTTTTTTAATTTCGAAAAAACACTTATAAGAAACTTTTTCGTTAATGTATGTTGTAGAGTCAGTTGTTAAAGATTGGTCAAGTACTTTAGTTACATCCTGTACATAATCTAAATGTGAACGTGTGCAAAATTACATTTCGTTAAATAAATAAAATTATAACATGTATTATTTATGATATTAGTATTGGCCGGTTTTCCTTTAAATTTGACAAACATTAGTAACTATATTTTAAATATTTATTATCGATGATATCCTTAAATCTTCCTATAATCCTTTAGAAACATTCATCATGGTGAAATACATAAAATGTACTTAAATATTTGTATGCGCAATTGTAAAATTGATGTACACTTAAAATAAACAACAATAAAAATAAATTTCGGCTGAAAACTAAATTAAATGATTAAATTCATTGTTAATATTACGCATTTCTGAGTAGGAGGAACACAGATACACTGTAAAAAAATTCACTCGATTTCCACTCAATTTTACTCAATAATGTATCAATTTCTGTCCACATCCAATTGAGTGAAATTCACATCAGAAATGAGTTTTACTCATATCCGAGTTACTGTTAACTATCAACTGAGCAACTTTTGACTCTATTCTGAGTAAATAAAACCAATTTAGAGTTGACATTAAATTTAACTATTATTGACTTGGTTTTTAATTAACTAAATATTGAGTGCAAAAATAAATCATTCATTAATGATTAATTAGGCTATACAGTGTTGAAATTAATTCACTTCGCGGGGCCTCCTCCTGTCCTGGAGGAGACCCGCCATCTGAGACCCGCCGCCGTGGGCTAAGGCCTGTTCTCCTGGCGATCACGCTTTTCTGGAGCATCTAACGGACCCCTAGAGATTACAGAAGCAATATGTCAGTGGTGCCATCATTATGGAGCCATTCAAATTACTCGATATTAATATGCATTTAAATTCACTCAGTATTGAATACGAGTTTACGTGAAGAATTTATTTAAGGAGTACCTATATTTGAGTGAAAGTACCTACCCAGTTTTAGTATAAATAACGAGCGTTCAAATAAAAACGTGGTCAAGTTGGTTCTGAAAATTTGGACGTAAGGCGTAGCGTATAGCAAATGAACTTAAACGTCATCTGTCAAAGCGCTATATCGCCGCTATCAATTTGAATATTTTCGTTTTAAAAAGCGTTTAAAATGGTGTTTTCTCAAGAACAAAAAGTGTTTATCATAGAGTCCTACTTTAGAAATGGACGCAAGATTGATGGAATATGGAAGTATTCTATTGAGGAATGTTTCATAGAATTTCAAAATCAATTTCCCGGCGTTGTTGAGTACAAAATTTTTCAAAGTGCAGTTCAGCGTTGTGTTAATGTTTTTCGTGAAACGGGCAGTGTAACAAGAAAAGAAGGAAGCGGCCGACCTAAAAAGCGGACTGAAGAATTAAAAGAAAATGTCCAACAAATAATGGAAAATGCGCCAAGAACTTCTGTACGTGTTTTATCACAAATGGTGGGAGTATCAGTCGGTACCTGCCACACAGTGTTAAAAAAAGATTTGCGTTTGTTCTCCTATCGTTTAACTTGTCAGCAAGAACTTCATGAAGTTGATTTTCCGCGACGGGCTGTATTTTGTGAATGGTTTTTAAACAACTACGGTGAACTTCATAATATCACCTTTTTTTCTGATGAAGCCTGGTTTCATTTAAGTGGTTACGTAAACTCACAGAATATGAGAATGTGGTCTTCTGAAAAACCAGATAACTTTTTTGTCGAGGGCCCTCTACACGCTCAAAAAATTGGAGTTTGGTGTGCTCTCAATCGAAGGAGGATTTATGGACCTATTTTTTTTAATGGTACTCTTACTGCGCAAAGGTATAGAGAAGAAATTATCGCTCCTTTTGTTAACCAGCTGGAAGAAAACGAAATTACAAACTTTTACTTTCAACAAGATGGCGCAAGGGCACATACGGCAGGCGAGACGATGAATATGTTGAGGGAAGTTTTCCAAAATCGACTAATAAGTCTCAATGCTGAACATGAATTTCCACCGAGGTCATGTGATATTACGCCGTGTGATTTCTTTTTGTGGCCTTACCTTAAAAACACTATTTTTGAACTGCCTATTCCTGATTTAAACCATCTGCAGGCTCGACTTATAGACAAGATTCGTGAAATTAACAATACCCCGAGCATCTTAGAAAATGTCTTTAATTCTTTGAGGAACAGGTGTGAAAAGTGCTTGGAACAAGGAGGGGGACACTTTCAGCAGCTGCTTTAATTTATTGTTATAACAAGGAGGGGGACACTTTCCGCAGCTCCTTTAATTGTTTGTTATTGTTATCACGATTATTCTTTAAAATAAAGTTATATAGTCATTAACGTTATTGAAACTGACAGCTGCTATACAGCTCGTTGAGAAATGAGGTTAAGTTGGTCGCTATAAGCTACTCCCTACGTCCAATGTGTCAAAGCCAACTTCGACACGTTTTTATTTGAACGCTCGTTATAATCACAAATGAGTAACATAATCAAAATAACCAATATTCAGTTAAAACGTATTCAATAATTTCACTCAATGGATTAACTCCGAACCTTTATTGCTTTCACTCACACCAGGTTGCTCTCTGCTGTAATACACACTGTAAGAAACCTATTTTTCCTCAATTTACAACTAAAATTTTAAGAGTGAAACTATCAGAATTATGTTGCTTTTGAGTGAAAATTTAATGATTTTATTCCACTGTAGCATGAAGACGTTTCTAAGTACATTTGAGAATAAAATAGTATAAAGCGTTAGTTTTATTTCTTCAAAACTCTTATTTTACACATACTCATTGATTTTGAACACCATGTATATCGAAAACGAAGCGTTTCCGAGCACATGTTTATAATAAACATTTTAGTTACAGTACAGAAATAGACAACTGTTCGAACCAAAATCGTAAATCAGTTAATATAAAAACAATGCCATCAGTTAATAATTTGTATGCAATATTAACCTACGTTAATTTTATTTTTGCCTCATGTTAAAATCATTACTTTCACTACGCAGTTTCTTGGTCTAAACCAGAAGATGAATGAATGATAATTTTAGATATAATCTCACTTCCGTTACAAAATTAGGTGAAAATGCAGAATATTCGTATGCTTTCATAACATGGCTTCACAGTAACCTTAAAATAAATAATTTTTAAAATTCCATTTAAATCTAGGCAGTTTAGTGCATGTAATAAATTATTATTTAGGGTATTTTTCCCAAATGTACTAAAAACTTTCCTATAAATTTTGTGGTGTAGAAAAATAGTCCATTTGATGACGTAAATGCCTTAAAAAACCTGAAAAAAGTTTATTTTCGTAAAGTTGAACGATAGGTACCTACTTATTTGAAATGGGAACCTTATAAAAATCAACAATTTTTATCTTCTACGATAATTAATCATCTTCTACAACAATTTTAATGGCTCCTCGATAATTTCTCTCGACTGCATTACATTTAGTGTACAAACACTTTTAATTACTGAATATTTAATGAAAATCCGTAGTCTTCCGTGGCCATTGTAAACCAAATTACGCAATTTTTAACGAGATAAAAGTCCACACGGGAGCGTTATTAAATACAGTTTACAAAGCTTTCAAGGCTCCGAGTTTAGCGATGTCCTTTTTACATGGTTACCAAACACAAAAACTGAAACTCCGAACGAGCTTTTTCGCTCCGCAGCACCTATTCCTGCTGGTTCGCGCACAAAGATTCGCCTGCATTTCGCCTGGAAGTCGTGATAATCCATGCGAGAATAAAAATTACAAATGCATTTTTCGTGTTCTGGTTATCGCGCTACTTTTTACCGATCGACTCCGCTGAATGTTTGATATTTCAATAAGGTGTAATCTATTAATGGTCATTTATTTTTGTGTAAAATTTTCTTAAGCCAATTTTACATTAACCTATTTGCCGTCAAAATAACCAATACCTAATCTAGTAGGTATATGATTTTAAGTAAAATCTTTACTTATACAAAAAAAAACAAAACACGCTTGCAACTTTTTGATGATTCGGGACTTTGGTTTGAGTTAAGCTACGATATAATATTTTTGTGGAACAAAGAATATTTTTGAGACAAAACAATGGATAGATATAAGGTTCATTTAAAGTAATATTTATACTTATTATAATAGCTTTACATTGACGGTAGAATTTTCCTACTAGGAAATTTAATTTTTTTAAATATGAAATGTTACATATTTAGAAAATGTCAATAATTATTTTCTAAAATTTAGTTAGATAATGAGAATATTTCACGAATTAATATAATTGAGAAAATTGAATAATCTATTTTACGTTGCATATACGACAGTTTTACAAATACGTTTATTAGAAGAAATTAAGTATTTAATATCAAACATATAAAATATTAATGAATGAAGAAAATACTGTAATTCCAAATATATACACTTCTATAAAATAAATGTATTTCCCAAAATTAAATTTTACCACACTACTCAATGCGCAGCTTCGAACAGCCGACGGTGTATGCACCGTGGAAAAGCATCAGCCATTACTGTGTATGAATATTTATTAATATATCATTGTGTACTTATTACTGAGAAAAAAATGTTTTTTACACCGTTATCATTCAAACATTTCTCATTAAAGATTGTAAAAACATGAATACGTATTTTTTATATACAGGGTGGTTCAGATTTTAATAGACAAACTTCGGGAAAGTACTAAACAGCAAAAATTAACATCACTTTGCTCTATGAACATAGGCGCAGAAAGCCACCGATTATGAGATACAGGGTGTTGAAATTAACAAACATAAAACAATTTTTTTAATATCTGGAAAACCAATTCATCAAATTTATCCAAATTTGGTACACATTTTTTCCAAATATTTCTCCTAGTTCTATATGCATACAGCCCAAATTCAAAAACCAGTGACTGAGAAACAAGGATATCGTTTCCCTATTTAAAGTAAAACTTCTACGCCACTGAATGAATTGGTAATATGAATATATTTTATAATGGTCTGAAACATTCCGGATGAAAAAACATTCTTTAATTTTTGTCGAAAAGTGAATGGTTTACGAGTTATGAAACATATTATAAGTATACATCTTGCCAACTAGACCAAATTCCAATCTGATTTAAAATTTTTTGGACAATAGCCTCTTCGATTTAATGGAGGACATACCTTCGGTGCAACTAATCGGGACCTGGTTTCAAATGGACGGAGCGCCAGCACATTCTGGCCAGGTAGTTCGTGAATGTCTGACAAACAACTACCAAAACACATGGATTGGTCGGAATGGCCCTATACCTTGGCCACCTAGATCACCTGATCTAAATATTTTAGATTATTTTATTTGGGAGTAACCTAAAGAATGATGCCGTTCCTATAGCAAATAGAGACCAGCTAGTGCAAATGCTAAATGGGGCCTGCACTAATTTGAAGCAAATTCCAGTTTTAATCAGAGCTGCTGTGAATTCTATAAACAAAAGATGCCAAAAGTACATTGAGTTTGGAGATGGACACTTCGAACAATTGATTTAATTTGTTTGTTTTTCGTATAACTTTACTTGTTCGTGTTACTTGAAAGTTGAGCTGATATTTGTATCAAGTTGGATAAATCTGATGAAGTGGTTTCCCAGTTATTTAAAAAAATTGTTTTATTTTTGATAATTTCAACGACCTGTATCTCATAAACGGCGGCTTTCTGCGCCTATGTTGATAGAGCAGTGATATTAATTTTTGTTGTTTAGTACTTTCCCGAAGTTTGTCTATTAAAATTTGGGCCAACCAAATTCGTTTTATTTTTCCCTATTTCAGCGTTTTGTTTACTTAGATAATGTCTCATAACTCGTAAACCGTTAACTTTTCGACAAAAATAAATTACTATTTTTCATCCGGAATGTTTCAGATAAAATGTATTCATATTACCAATTAATTCAATGACGTATAAGTTTTACTTTAAATAAGGAAACGATATCCTTGTTTCTCCGCCACTGGTTTTTGAATTTGAACTGTGTAGATACATAACTAGAAGAAATATTTGAAAAAATAAATGTGTACCATATTTGGATAAATTCGATGTAGCGGTTTTCCAGATATTTAAAAAAATTGTTTTATTTTCGTAATTTCAACGCCCTGTATCTCATAAACGGTGGCTTTCTGCATCTAAATTGATAGAGCAAAGTGATATTAATTTTTGTTGTTTAGTACCTACTTTCCCGAAGTTTGTCTATTAAAATCTGGACCACCCTGTACACAGATATTTTAAATATAGTAATGAACAGTCAGAATAGTCAGAAGATTTTTCAGTAATAAAAAATTAAATTTCAAGAAATAAATATTTCACTGTGCACAGCAAATGTTTCAATTCATTTTAGCTGGATAAATCATTTCATAGCACTGTAGATATATTTATTATTATTCAATAATAATAGATAATTCAATAATAATAAATAACAATAACACCATCACGATAAAACTATCGTGGATTCTCTATTATCTCCAAATTACCTATATTACCTGTGGAGACCGTCTTCGGGCATGAAGTATTTAGATTTTGAAATATGCTGATTTGATACGTAAAAAGCTAGATACCAAAGAAAAAGTTCATAAAATTTTAAATCTGAATTATTTGACTTATTAATTAAATTGAACCAAGAATATTCAATAAATCTTTTTTCTTCCACATTTCACAGAAATTCAATATACCTACGAATATTATAGATAGGTACAACCATATAGGTCAAGAAAANAGAAAAAGTTCATAAAATTTTAAATCTGAATTATTTGACTTATTAATTAAATTGAACCAAGAATATTCAATAAATCTTTTTTCTTCCACATTTCACAGAAATTCAATATACCTACGAATATTATAGATAGGTACAACCATATAGGTCAAGAAAATCAAATATCTCAATGCTACCAGATAATCTTGATATGACAATTGAACCAAATATACCAAAGTTAAGTTGTTGTATTTTTAAGTTGCAGGATGTTTATTTATACTGAAATCAAAGAAAATATTTTTGTTTGTGCGAAATCATTTATCTTCAAATTTGATTAAATTTCGGATAATACATAATTCCAGGCAAATATATTATCTTCATTCCATTGGCAAATTTTGTCACTTACTACAATTATATACAATATCAGTAAATTATATTAATCAACTTACTGTTTTGCTGTAAATTATTATGTTTATCATAGTAAATTGTGTCCCAAAAACTCATACTTAGTTACTACTAAATTATATAATCGGCAAAAGAAGCAAAATACACATATTGCAAAATATTTTCAAAATATCCCTACTTCGTAAGTAAATATTATAATTTTAACCAGTGGCGCAAAGCTTTTTATTTTGAATTAAGGAATTACTATTTCGTTTCATCACTGAAGCTACGAATGAGCAAAAATTTGATTTGCTAGGTCACACTATTTTGTATCTTCTGCAGTTACAAAATAATGAGCTAGGAATTTGATGTGTTAACAGGTCACATTATTTTGTATCTTCTGCTGTTACAAAATAATTTTCATTACAATGTATCTAAATTGCATGCACTATATGCAACAGCTGATTCCTCAAATGAAAATATTATCTAATTTTTTTCTTGAACTGAACTTTAGCTTATTGGTTTGTTATTCAAATCATTATAGACCTTTTTAATTGTCACATGATTATGTATTATAAAAACAACAGTGGCTACAATTATGCATTGATTATTGAAAAATGAAGTATTTCTAAATAATAGACACGTGTAGTTTGTTTCCTACTATAATTGATTTAATTGCATTACACAAAAAGTACCTACATACAATGTTTTTTAATTAATATAGGTAGTCATAGCCATGCTCGTGGCATAATTAGATATACCGTTCAGAAAATCTATGTCAACTAATATGTAAATTTATCTAGCAGATATTATATATCCAAAATACAAAATGTAACAAAATATTTAAAAAAGTAATTAACATTATCTTAACATTCATTTAGGCATTTATTTGGGTTTTAGAAGAAATTAATGATACGAAAAATGAAAATTTCTGGCGCTCTAGGTAAATGAAGTTACAGGAAATTAAGTTATATTTGCAAATGTACATGCCCATTTACATCTACATGTCTATGTACATATTTGACTACTTGTTTCCTTAAAAATGAACGAGATGAGACAATCAGAAACATCTGTGTGTTTTTATGTTCTCCGAGTACTGATTTTGTCGTAATCAATACGATTCCGACACACAATAAGTGTAAAGAATAAAACTAGGATACACTGTTAAAAATTATGGAAATTTACATTGAGTTTTTACAGTTTTGCAATAATTTTTATACAAAGAAAATATAAATGAAGTCACATACATAATACGTTGTGTAGAATTACATATTTGCGTGTTTATTTTGAATGTTTGTTTAATTTTTTATTACGACGTATTGTTACTTTTTGCGTTGTATCTATTGTTACATTTTAAAACGTTTTGCTCCTAATATTTTATGAATTTTTTTTTGATATTTCATATAAATATATAAATACACCTGTCAATTTACACACGACTCAACCAATAAGAGTATTTGTAGAGGAATTAACCAACCGACAACATTTTTAGCAAAGTTAGGTACTTAAAGTTAGGTGAAAAATAAAATAAGTAAATAATATGATTCTATCAAAATTATGCTCGAAATTATGTATATTTTGTTTTCAATCTTATTCTCAGAAGAACAACAAGATTAAGTTCTGTAAAGTTTTTGTATAATATTACGTAAATACTTGAAACTATCTGCAATTTATTGATGACATTTATACAGAAATTAACACCAGTATAAATGACTAATTTTTCCATTGTGGGAACATTGTGTGAATTTGCATGACAGTATTTTGTGAAGCACCAATTTCGAAGAGATTGAAAGATTTAACCTCAAGATATTCCATGACGCAGGCAAAATCTTCGTTGAGAAAAAAATTTCTTACATTAATGAAAAACCTGAGTTAAGGCTTCTGCTCAAGAATATGTCAAAAATGTTTTTATTAACAGCTTAATTATTTTAAGACAGAAATTCATTTTAAGAGACTAATTCGTGTCAGATAGATTTATATTTTTTACTCAATTATTAAAATTAAATTAATTCAAGCTAAATAATAAATTAGCATTGTCATTCATTGTAAATTGAGCATTGCTACAAAAATATTTTAGATAACTGAAAAACATACCTATGTATACTGCACCCAAATAAATAAGTACTTATGGCTTTTATATAGGTCACTAGTGAAAGATTTAAAAAAATCTTCAGAAACTTGTTCCTGTTTAAGTGTAATTGATTATATTGATGTGTAATTATGTCAAATGGGAGCTAAAATAGGTATCATTTAAATTAAACAAAAACACTTTACAACAACGTAAGTAGGTACACTGAAAAATGATGAGTAATCTGAAAATGCCAATAATTAAACAGATGCTTGTTACCAACAATATACTATTTGGAATTTACCTATATTACGTCATAAGGTACGTAATAATATTCCGTAAAATTACTTTCAATCATAACAGAAATCCATGTAGGTATAAGGTGTATCAAAAGTTAGGACACATTTTCAATAAGAGATGCAATTTTATTATAAAATTACAATTATATGTAGGTACCTAGTAAAATACAACAAAAATATTACAACAGATAACTAGTCTCTACTTAAATATAGAATAATTTCTAAATGCATATACTCACCTGTTTGAATTTATAATTTATACAATGAAAAGGTAGAAGGTAGATAAATGAGTAGAACCTCGATGGTAAAATAAATTATTATAGTACATTTCAATTTAGTCAATAATTATTATAGGTATTTATGCCAATATTTACGTCAGAAATACCTATATTATATATGACCAATACGTGAATTGATGAATCTACACGTTCGGAAAGACCCCATGGTACATCGGCCGTTACGTGAGAGCGATAAAGTAAGTCATAGAAATCCGTGCGATAGACAAGGATGGTTACAGTGAAGATGTTTCATAATCTGAATAGTCACTCCCACTTCTAACCCGAAACGGGCGGTAACTATTCAGATTATGAAATGTCTTCACTATAGCCATCCTTGTCTATCACACGGATTTCTTTACTTTACTTTGTCGCTCTCATGTAAAGGCAGATGGACCATGTGGATTTTCCAGCACTGTATATTTAAAGTAGGTACGACGATTTTTCGGGTTGTTATGGCCTGTGGCCTGTGTACCTGATCGCTGCAAGTTACATAATTGTATTTCACTTCCTTAGCCTTAGCGAGGAATCTTTGCCCTGCCCTTATTGTTCTCAGACTAGGTTCTGTGGCGGCGGACCAGCTATTAGGACCTCTAGATCCGCGCCGGTGTTCATTTCTGTTTTTATTGGGTCTAAGGTCGCCCCTCAGGCAACGGTGATCTTCTGAGATGTTCCGTAGTAGCCTCAGCAAATAATGCTTCCAAACGTTTCGTCGTTCCTCGCTGTAGGCATCTTCAGTAGTTGCTCTGATATGCTTCGCAGCGACTCATTCTAAATTCCTAGCTCAGGCTAAGGAATGGAAAGGAAATTCTGTAATTAGCAGCAACCAGGTACACAGGTATAACAAATACCTTTTTGTAATATAAACGTAAAATTACTTTAATTAGAGGAGTTATTTTTTTAATAAAACTTATAGCTATAATAGGCTTTCCGAAGTCAGTTGAACATGTATAAAAACGCCTAGCAATAAAATTTAATGAGTTTCATAGATGTCTCAAACAGTTTTCTGCTAAAGGTAAAAAATTATACTAATTTGTATATAATGTGTAGAAAATTTCTATTATATTACCTATGTTCATTTGACCAACAACATATTTTAATTATAAATGTACTCAAACAATTTTATTATATTGGTGGTAAATTTCGTTTTGTTCCGTTTCAAAAGGTCTCCAAAATGCCATGTTGTAATAATATTAGTAAACGAAATGTCCCTCTTATTTCTCCATTTGGCAATTGTAATATGAATGACTTATAGAAGCTGCCTATATTAAATTAAAATTACTTGAATCACACATTGCTGCACTGCACTGCTAGACCATTTGTTGACAACTGAATTTATGGCCAGGTCGCCCAGTGCGGCTGTGTTTGTGCCGCGTTTGCCCGCGCGTTCATTCTTCAACTGGGCGACCAGACCTGTATATGGGTATGGCTAAATAAATATGGGAACAAGTTTTTCAAATATTTCAATGTCGATTTGCTGCTTCAGCGGCCGAACCTCTTGGTTCTTCAATTGAGATCGGAAAGACTATAACCATAAATTATTCTTTTAACAAAAACTAAATTAATATAAACACCAATTTTATGTAATATTACATATTTGATTAGGTCTATACACCACATACAAGTACCGAGACAATTACATTGTTAATGTAATTTTAATTTAATTTGGTATTATGTTTCCACTATTTTGCAATCTTGATTAGTTATCCAAGTCAAGGTTTTAGTGGGATAAAGATCAATAAATAAAAGAACATTATATTTTAAATCATTGCCAAGGTTTCGGTGTTATTTTACACCATCCTCAGGGCTCTAAAATACAAACAATAAAATTCGTTAAGGCATTAAAATATATATATATATACAAATACATTTACAATAATTCTAAAAAATTGTAAAAAATTATTTCTGTCACAATTACCATAAAACACGAAAAAGAATTTTAAAACAGCTCTAAAAATAACAGGTATTATTCACTCACCGAAATTTGAAGTGTCTTTTGTCCAACTTAACAGTTCTAAATATTAAGAAGATGATATATAAATACTTATATGTGTATTTATAATTCATGGAACAATTTCAATGCGGTTTTCTTTCACAGTAAAAATTGTTGTAACGTCTTAGGTACTATTCAGCAGAATGACAGTAGAAAAATACGATGATTCTAATTTGTGTAGATATCATGCTTCTTTTTCCTCTTACTTTTTTCTTTTTCTTTTTCCCTTTTATTTTTACAAGAGAATTTTATCAATTAAATTATAATATCTTCGTATTAACACTATTAATTTTTTTAATAAAAATCATTTCCTCGAGTAACCTTTTTGAAAGACTAGGGCATCAACCTATTAATGTAATTTTGGTTCAATTTGGTACGTTCGCAAATTATTTAAAATGTAGACGTCGGCATTTATATGAAAATATGCATTTGTATTAGGTGATACAAAACATTGTAAATTAAATAAAGGTTTAAGATACATTCTGACATGTAGTAATAGATAGAACATAAAAAAAATAAATATATACTTACTACTTAAATATATCTTAATTTTGTACGTAAAAGCACATATTTACCATATTTATTTAGTGCAAAACTTCAGTAAGCAGGTAAAGTTACAGATATAACTTGTTTTTTGCTTTTTTCCATACTACAATTCCTTAGAACAAGTATTTTTTCTGTTTCCAAGAGTACACCTCCTTGTCCAAATAATATGTAATAGTATATCTTTGAAAAGACCTCGCTAAAATCTGAATTAAAATGTTCCAAAATGTAGCAACCTTCATTAATTGGACCATCAGGACTCCCGTGATACAACGGCGAGCATTGTGCTACACCTAACAAATTACCAAACGTAAAACATATTTTGGCAGCCGCTCGGGCGATGTACAGAGACAATCAAATTAATAGGCACTCTAACTGTTATGTAAGTAGGCCTATTATCGTCACTGTCTTGTGGGAGTCCCCCAGTACGCCCCGCCTCGGTACAACAATGCGAATTCGCAAACCTTCTTGGCTCTCATCTACACAGAAAGCAGAGGAACAATTCGCAAAGGAGGCGTTCTGCACACGTGGGCCGAGGGGAGGGCCGAGGGCGGTCCCCCGCGTGGAGGGGAGAGATGCTGCGAGCACTGGACCTGACAGACGCATCTTGGCACGCAGTGTATACGCACACACACGTCCGTGATCGGCCCCGTTGACTGGTGCAGTGCAGTGTGACAGTAAGTGTTGACAATAGCCCGCGGCGAGGTCGTCGAGGTGACAGGTGCAAGGTATCGGACAACGGCGGCCCAATCGAGCCCGAGTAAACAATAGGTGTGAGGGGTTGCGCATAGGGGCAACCGGGGGCGCGCATCCATTCGATGCTGTTTCTGTTTTTGCAGTGAGGACAGCAGTTGACGGACAGCAACACGGTGGCTACTGCACATCTTCCAGAGGTTCGCTCTCAGGCGAATCTGCAAACATGTGTTGATCTCTCCTTGCTCACACACTTGAGGTGAGTCAAGTTCATATATATTTTTCCCCCGGCAGAATCTCCGCCCTTTGCGTTATTACATTTTTGCTCCGTTTATCCACATTTTTATCCAACTCTCACAAAAACTCAGCAGAATAACAGTGTTTTAACTTTTGAAGATTAATGAAGACAAAAATCACTTTGGATCTTGAAGGTATGGAAGAAATGTTGTAAACAATGTTTTTCCTGAGACTGAACTGAAGGTTGCATGCCTTAAAAATTATGAAGTTGATTGGCAATTAACATAATTTTAAATTAAAATACGAGTGTGAGTAGTGCATTAATACAAAATTTTTCATAAATTTTGAATTTATGGAAATGGGACTACCACCATTTCATTTTGGTTCAATTTATTTAATTTAATTGTTGAAGTGTACACCATGCATCAAAATAATGTATTCCGAATTAGTTTTTTATTTATTGTTCTATATAGCGACAATATATTTAATAGTTAATATGACAATGTTCAAGACAAACGTGTATCTCTATTATTTTGCTGTGAATATCAGCACCCTGATGTAATTTCAGTTTTGACAGAAGCCTTAGAGGATATATATCCAATATAATGTAGGTACACAAAGAGGCAGTACATTTTTTTCAAAATATCTGCATATAATACATAATCAACCCAGTAACCAATAATTGGTAGTTAATATCGCAATGTTGAACTCTGCTCTGCACCTCTACTATTTTGGTCAATTTTCTATGCATTCATGAACGTGAAGAATTTGTATTAAGAAGGAACTCCTCTTCAGTTTTTTTTTTTTTTTTTTCATTTTTGACAGGAGCCTTATGGTAATTAATAGGTATAATGTGCTCACGAAACATGTAAATTATGACATTGTTTATAACACCTTCAGTTTTCGTTACATTTTAGAAGCAACAAGATATAGAAAAAATGGTTTCTATTATTTAATTATTAGCTATTTCAGAAGCATCTGCTTATTACAAGTAACGCTAACCTAAATGTACTTCTTCCTCTTGCTCAATTTTTTTACATAACTGATATACTGATATTTGAAGCATTTATATCAGCTAGCCTACCTTTTAATTGTTTGTGTTATAATCCAATACAGTTCCTATAAATCACGCATGAGTTAGAGCGGTTGTAGTTTTTTGCATTATATTTATTTAAGTTCTCATCATAATTTATAAGCTTCAGCCAAAGATTTTTTCCGAAACGTTTCTGCTTATTATAATTAACAGTGATAGACTTGCTAGTTAATATCGCATTGTTCAAGCCCAAAAATGTACCTCTACTATTTCCCTCGATTTTCCATGCGACATATGGATTTTTGGATTACATAATTTTGCTTTCTGTGGTAGCATAATGTCTCGCAGTATAACTCAAACCATGTGCATTCGAGCGACATATGTAACGTATTGTTCGGCTCCCTTGAGACTATTGTCAGCCTCTATATGAATAAGCATTCCGAGACATTACAAGTGTGGTTCCAACATGAGCAAATATTTTGAAAGGATGACAAAGGCATTACTCACACTTTTAATCCATCTGTTTAACAATGATTTTGGCGAAATTGCGTCATTAATGTAAATAAAAGTTGTCGGGCAACATCAGCGACGTACCACAAAGTCACATGTTACAGTGAAATGAGCTGCAAAATCGCGACAAACTTTCTTTGGCGGTCTGTTCTGTGTATCTGTACCTGGTATATTTTCTTATTATGGCTGCGAGACACATAAATAAACTCTGGATCAATCAATACTGACTCATGGCAGTATACCCCCGGTTAATTCAAATCAGATAAACGACGATATACCAATAAACATACACACAAAGTTTTCATTGTATCACACAGTTCACTGTACATTAAAATAAACATTAAAATTAACTGCCTGGTTTTTAATAAGTGCGATTCTCAAAGGGTATTTCTGAAGGCTTTCACGGACTGGATAACGGAGCCGTGATAAATCTATCGTCATCAATTCATGTCGGAGTTCAACCGCGGGGATTAGTATGTGGCATTGTTTGGTGGAATTTGGACAGCAAATAATAGGATAATAGCAGGTAGTTAAAGGCCGGTGAATGAGGCTAATGTGCGCGGCAGGTAGCGAAATATTGTTCCTATAAAAATAACAGTCATTATGAAGGAGGAAGACGGTTTGGAAAAAATTAATCGCTAGTCGAGAGTACAGGGCCACTGAAAATAGTGAATAGGAGCCAAATTAAGGATTAATAGAGGCAATAAAGGCTTCTATTTCGAACAGATAGGGACTAGATATACGGAAAGTTGGTACCTAATCCATCCAATTGATTCTATCACATTTAGTTTTTTTAGTCGAAGGAAATTATTTGTAGCTTTGTGTGGTAATTAAACTATTCATAATCATAACTTTTATAAGGACATTTTTCTTTCGACATATTCAATTTTTCTCAAGATCTCGTTTAGATTTTTGAACTTCCGATCCTTCCAAAAATTCGGATTCTGATGGATATGCATGCAGAAAACTACTATTGCACTTGCAATGACATCCTTATAATTCAGTGCTATTTATTTCAATGATAACTATAATTGATTTATAGCATAATCTATTCGATGGAACATTTATAGATATGAATACCTCATTGTTATAGTTAATAGTAAGAGCAACAAAGAACATATAATTACTAGGAATATATTTAGTAATGGATTCAGTGTTCCCTATCACTTAAGACTTAAATTTGACTTTATCCCTATCCAGATCGTATGGTCGGCAGAAAGATATCGACTATAAATTTAATTTTAAAAAATATTTTGTGTTTTGTGCAATGAAACGGAAGATTAGGTAATCCCCAATAACGTTCAGAATACTAATAAACCAAAGAGTCTTGTACATAAAACTACATTGTCGAGTTTAATTATTTATTGCAATATTTAAAACTACTGTTTTCAATATTACGATTATAAGTGAAATTCCACAAAGTGTATTAGAAAATTTTTTACTGATATAAGAAGGTAAATTCACTTGATCATGAATACTGTGCAGTGTGTTTTTATAATCACGTTACCATTGCCAGTTTGGCCCTATAGAAATGCTAGGCATCGACTATCTAGCACCTCGTGTAGCAATTTGTTACATCTTGTATCTCATCTACAGTGCAATACCTGTATGCTGTAAGTCAGCATATAGTCTGTACTAATTTAATTTTATATCAACATAACTATCGGTACGATGATTATCTTAGCGAAAAATATACTCTAAAAAGTAGTATCGCAGTAATGGGAGCCGCTGATTGTGGAGGTGTCAAAAGCGTGACTTCAGAATTAGACTGAATCGATGTAGCTATTCAGCTATTGGTTCACATTCCGCTGCAGATCTGTACGGTGGATATTTGTGTGTAAAGAGGGGCATTTGCAAGACCTACCTTAAAAAAATGGTATTGTTACATTTGATTCATTCAAATGATTAGCTTAATTCCCATTGTACACTCACATTTCCAATAATTATTATAATTATGTTCGAGGGATACCGAGTACAGTGTAGCATTGGCCTAGGGAGTACATTATTGGCAATATGATGATCGTGTGCAAATAAACAAATGTAAAATGACCAACGCTCTTCTTGTTCTTCAAACCTACTCTTTTGAAAAAAAAGTTGAATTTTTGTGGTTAACAACCAAATTCAGCAGCTTCGTTATTATTAAAAGCATTAATATATCTGTAATTATAAATACTTATACGGAAATACAGAGTTTATATGTATTTTATGTCAATGGATAGTTAAAAAATGACATGGGCATTGATAAATTTTTGTTTGTTTTGAAAAGTATTTCCAATTTGGAGGTCAATTATAAATGGGTGGTAGGCGCCAAATATTTTACGAAAAATTTATTGTTTAATCGATCTAGAACTTCATCTGTAAATTCTGAAATTTAGGTAGTAATAAATGTTTTAATAATACTACGTCACGATCTTTTCAAATTAAACTAAAGAATGCTTACGCGTTTGTTTCGAGTGCTGAATGATTGATCCATTTATATTTAAATATGGGATGGCATGTTGACCAAATAGACTGATGGATTCTGATAAATTAGTAACTAATTAAGAATCCGCAGAGTTAAAAACAATGCATTCTCTATGTGTAGCCTGATATAAATCAAAGAACGTATCGTATTCAACTTGCGTAAACAAAAATTAAATTTAAATCGGTCCTAATTAGTAATCAACATCGATCAGTGGTATTTCCGAAATAGAATTGTTTTTATCGTTATTTCCAGTACTTTAGTTAGAAAAAAATACTCATAAGATGCATTAGTATCAGTTTTAAAATGTTGCCTCCAAACTTCATATTTTTAATTTTTATAGGCTTAAGTAATAAACATTTTATTTTGTTATTTATTGCGGGTGTAATTCAATGATGGACGGGGCTCTAGTCTGCAGAGTAGTTTCCACTATATCATCAGTTAATGAAACTTAATTTCTGAACCAAAAATCATGATGTATTTGAACATTTTCATCTAAATAATTTAATTTAGCGATAACCAACTTTCTAAGTATTTTTTACTGTTAATGGTGTATCTGATACTGTAATTAATAGAAAGGTAATAATTACCAATTTACTAATTTTCAGAACCGTATGAATATAGTGGCGCCGTATCGAAACATAGCCGTAATAACTGGCATAAAGTAATGAAGCAAATTATCAATTTCACCGGTATTTTTACGGTAATATAGGAAGAAGCCGGGCGTCAGAGAAATTGGGAGCCACTTAGACTATAGTTCCTCGTTCCAATTAATTTTTCCTAATTATTTTTAATCAGTCTGTAATTTACCGGCTTTAAGACACTCATCTAATCATTTTTGCCGACGCCACCGGTACGCAATTTCATTCTAGTCGCAGTGTTACCAGTTGTAAGACTACGATTCCAATTTGTAAAGTGGTTTGGTGCAGTGGGTGCTCTATTTTGGTGTTCATTTGTTCCCAGGATTACCCTGAGCGATTTCATGGTTGGGTAGGGTTTGTTTTGTTTCCATTTAACTTTCAAATAATTGCCGTAAGATTTAACAAATCTTGGTATGCCTTGGTAGAGAAAGGAAGAATATAGAAAGAATAAATTTGAAAAAATTTTATATGGGTGTCCGGTAAATAATGGATAACTTCTTAACCGTGGATGGGGATGGGTCGTTCAGAAAATTGACGATTATCCATAGACGGTAGTAAAAAGTAATTTGTCAATAATTTTTTGAAGTAATTTTAAAACAGTTGTATTAGACCTTTAGAACTAGTTATGAATTAAATATTGTCGTCCTTATATGAAAAAACCTAATAGCAACGCGATTTGACCCACTTTACAATGTTTTATTATTATATATTTTTAATAGCAAAGGTCTGTACATAAATACGGGTGAAAAATGCATATAAATGCAATTTCCCTTATTTGGTGTTCGTTGATGACATTCTTTCTACGCAGTGTGACAACATAAAATTACATAATTTATATAACGTAGCAAACAATTTAACAACTTTATTAATTGGTTGCTTTCCACTAGTTATCTCAGTAAGAGTCAGGGCCGTCTTGATGAGAGTATTAATATAATCTCGAATCGAATAGTGATATCTTCCGATTTTATTGAATCTACATCATAAAATGTTTGCGGCGCGTGGGTTTCACTCAAAAGTAGGTGACTTAATTAATGGGTTATGCTAATATTTTGAACTTTATTTATAGAGCAAAGTGTAACAAACCTTCGTTCCTATAATGGTAACAAATAATTAATGTCTTAAGGTTCCGTTATATTGATTTTTTTTTGGTGTGCAATTTTTCATTGCCAAAACAACAGTCTTCTATTTGTTATAGATTTTGAAGAGTAATCAATGTGCTTTATTGGTTTTTGTATTAGTTATTCTAAAAAAGTGTAGTGTAGAGAAATGAATTTGAAAATAATTGGAATTAATATTTATAATATAGCATGTAGCAAAAATATAAAAAGTAACAGAACAACAAAAGGCACAAATACTACGAATAATTTTAAATTCTTATGTACTACAAGTATTTACGTATTTGTACAGAAATAACTAGTATTTATTCTATTCGAACTTTTCTGTTTGTGTTATGAACTAAATTAAAATAACTTTTGAATCCTTAATTTTTAAAATAAATTTTATATTTTATTGCACGCACACTGACAACAATATTATGTAAACGTCCGTAATTTAAAAATATATTGCTCTTAAAAAACACAACTCCCATTTTTAAATTAGCTATGGAAATTCTGTGCCTACGCAATTTCAAATGAAGGAATTTTTACTAGCGCACAGTTCTAATTGTTCATCTGAATTAATTAATAACCAGCAGCAGCTCCACCTACATAAAACAACGTGTCTACACAGAGAAAATATATTATTTGAATTGAAGAAACATTTTTTCTTCCAAAAAATAGCCTATGATGGGACGGGATCGAGCGGGACTATCACTCTTTACGCACAATGTACCATCTCACTACTGCTATTATAGTCTGTAACATTATCATCACTATACTTATGAAATGAGAACCAAATACGGATTTCCTGTCATACCTGAATATTGCAGAACACTAGTGTCTAGAGACAGCCAATCCACTTTGCCCCGATCTTCCCCGCATGCACGTTCCTTATGTGACGTAGGCCAGATGTTACTTTAATGGAATCATTTTTAAGATTTAGGTTTTTTCCGTACTTTTTTATATAAAAAAATATGACTTGACCTAACCTAACTTATTAATTTAATTTTTTCATCAATAATAATGAATCTCGTATATGCGAGGAGTCTCAAAGCAGGGAATTGGTTGTATCTAGACACTATTATTGATTTGGACTTCTTTTAGGATCTACAGTTCTCACGCTGGACGGTGTCAGTTGAGTATAAATAGTGACATCTAGCGATAACTCTGTCATTCTGGTAGATATAGAAGAAACCTGTATTACAGAATTCATATGGATGACTTGTAAATAATACATATTTTACGGTCTTGGTAGCTTCCCATCAAATAAATATGTTGATTTCGCACTGCTAATTATTGCAAGAGGTTTGTTCATATATTCCAATGCTACTACGTCTGTCAGAGAACAAGCATAAAAATATAGAGGAAAGTCATCTCCCAATTAATTTATTTAAACACAAAATGGAAATGTAACTAATTTTTGGTAAATTATTTGCCTTTGTTGGGTCTGTTAGCATTTCCTCAAAATAAATATACAGTGAAGTTCATACATCTAGACAAGATACTAATTTCTTGTGCTATAGTTTATGTTTTCCACCTTTTTCAACATTCTGGACCATTTCCAAACAGTTCTATCTATTAAAATATGGAATAATTGCTTTTTCTTCGTGTAGAACCGTGTGGAAGTCGAGATCGTTGCATAACTGACAAACACACACAACACAAAATATTTCGAAACGTGGAGCGATATAAAAATTAAAATAATTATGTCTCCTTTTTCCCGAGAGGCTTGTTAACGCCTCTACGTAATTAACGGTACCGACGATCGCCCTGTGTGATCGGTACAACTTACAGGTTAATAGACTTTTTTCTTCACGACCGAGAGGAACGTCTACCTTATTTTTATTGGGAAACATTCAGGAATCCATCGTAAAATTTAATTGATAGCGTCGAAGTATTTAGATCGGAGTGGAATGAATATGGTAATTTAGATTACATAATAACAACTAAAAATAACATTTGCATACGATTATAAAAGGAGCCTTCGATTATTTCCCATCGTATCGCTATTTTATAAAGTGAATAACCTTTTCAAAATTTCAAACCGGTTTGGCGATTAACATAACAATTGTCCTCTGGAAGATGCGAGTCGCTACAAAAACAACCTGTTAATTGTGTGTACAAGGTGGCTGGAAAAAACGGACGCTCCACCGAAATGGAGCGAATGGGGCGGCAGTCACGTCGATATACGAGTCTGGCGCAGTAAATATCGCAAATATCGAGGGGTGCACAAATTTGAAAAAAATATCAAAATAGTATATTAAGCATTAAGAACGGTAAGGGTAATTTACCGTTCGAAGACAATGTTTGGAGGCTGAGCGAAGCGAAGCCTCCAATTTTGTCTGAGAACGGTATAACCCTTAACGTTCGTGATGCTCATACTATTTTTTGCACGATCGCAATAAAAGAAAACGAAATTATATATACGCATTTAATTTTTTATGTAACGTCAAAATTGACGTTTCTGAATAAATTTGCGAAGCAGGTTTTTTGAAATCTACAGATGTTTATTGTTGTCACGGCTTTCTTAATTGACGAAATTGACAGTTCTAGAACCGGTAGCTATGGTGTTATTTATTAATAATTGATAGTTCTCAAATTTTACGACGCGTTGTTGCATTTACGAGAATTTAAGAAAGCAAAGTGTTGGTAAAATGAGCGATTCGTCTTTAGATGCAGAATTAGAAGAAGCGTGGAGTGTCGGATGTTCCACATTAATTCCGGAGAAATCAAGGGAGCGCTATGAAAATACATACAAGATTTTCAAGAAATGGTGTGAGACAAAAAACCAACATATTACCGAGAAAGTTATGGTGGCGTACTTTGTCTAAAGGAACGAAAAATTAAAAACTCCAGGAAGGTATTCAATGTTAAAAAGGACAATTTTTGTTCATGACTCGCTTGACATTTCCAAATTTCCGACATTAATTGGCTACCTCAAACGGAAAAATGTTGGTTACAGACCAAAAAAAGCCAGTGTGTTTACTACGAAAGACATGTCGCAATTCCTAATTGAGGCACCAGATGACAGATATTTAATTCATAAGGTAAATTTGGATGATTTTACATGAATAGGTGCTAAGTATAGTTTTGCATTTTAGGTAGCATTGACATTAGGAATATCGGGAGCATGTAGAAGGGAAGAGTTATACAATATGACCATTCAGGATATTGACGACCAAGGAACATATATAGTTGTAAAAATTCCGCAAACAAAAAAATATTCTACGAATATTTACTGTTACAAACAGACAGGATGAAAATATCCATTATTTAGAAATTTACCGCAAGTATATCAACTTGCGGCCAACAAACACAAAATCTTCGCATGTATTTTTGAATTTTCGCAATGGAAGGTGCTACAACCAGGTAGTGCGAAAAGGTACAATTGGAAAGTGGCCGTCGAAGATAGCCGAGTATTTAAAACTACAAAATCCTACAAATTATAGAGCTCATTCGTTTCGCCGTACTTCAACCACCCTCCTAGCAAATAGAGGTGTGGATGTGCTCGGGTTAAAAAGGCATGGGGGATGGAAATCCTCAACCGTTGCCGAAAGCTACGTCGAAGATTCCCTTCAAAATAAACTACAGTATGCAGATAAAACTCTTCACGATAATGACAACACATCATCCTGCAATACTTCTGAATCCTGTGCTGAACCATTATTGCTACTATAGCTTCGACCTCACTGGCCTCGATAGCTAATTTTACTTTAAATAAAAATATAACTGAAACCGAAATTTAAAAAACATGTACTGCTCCAATTTCTGTAAGCAATTGTACAAACTGTACATTTAATTTCAACATTAATAAATAGATTTAAAATACATCTTTCTATCAATTACCCACATTTAAAACTGAATTCTAGAAAACTTATTCCAAATCAATGCGATGTTGAAAATGTCTATTTTGACAGTTATTCACTTACCGTTCTAGAACGGTAAGTGAATTACTTACCGTTTTGTAAACCTTAGCAACCAGTAAGCGCATCCTACTGTCGTAGAAACAAACATGGTAAGTGAACTAAAAAAGCTTGATCGTGCAAAAAATACATTTATATACGTCTAGTAAATATAATTAAATAATATTAAATACCTTTTAAATACATAGAAATATTTAAATAACGTAAAATATGTTTAGATACATTTAAAACTATCGCTATATAGACAAGAAATCGCACTTTTACTGACAATGATGGAACAAGTAGATCCATCCAGAAAGTGACGAAACGTGAGGCTAAGTTAGAGCAACTTCTTTTAATTTTTCGCATTGAAATATTACGGAGAACATGGTAATATCAAAAAATGTACCTTCCCTATTTTGTTCAGCAAATTTGTAAGCATACTCAATAATTGAATTCAATGCATATGTCAATAGTATCCTAAAAGCATTGTGCGGGGTGCAAAATTCAGAAAACGGAAGATAAACGTTTGAAGCAAAAATATCCTTCTTTCTCCTTGTTTTGAATGTATTGTCAGTTCTTATATGCCAAAGAAAACTTATATAACTGGAACAGTGAAGAGATATTGTTTCTAACTTGCTTAGATTTTCTAAACTGCTGGTCAAAAAAATTGTGCATATAAACGCCGCCGTTAAGGGAATACAATGACATTTAAATTACTTAAAAAATATCCTCGAGTAAAATGGGGGGAAAATTTATTTTAGAGTTTAAATTGCAATACCTTCTTACTAGCTTACTAGATAAATCCAAATTTTATTATTTTTAATGCAGCCTAATCATATTGATATTTTTCTACTTCTGAAAATGAAACTTTACTCCACAAGGACAAACATTCTTCAAACCAAAAACTTCTTTGTTGCTAAAGACAAATAGCTTTTCTTCCCATGTATCTTTGTTTCTGATTGCTGCATATTAATAGACCAATTTGTTTCTTTTAATTTTTTATAGGTTTACAGCTAATAAATTTAAACTTACGAAATCCCCATTATTAATGTTTTAAGTTTTAATTCTGATTAAAAATACAGAATCTCAATCTAAATTAGAGAGATTGCGTGCTTGAAGGAATTTGTGAGGAAGATCGACGGAATCAGGACAAATAAAGCACACTGCTGGAAGCTTAGTAAATCAACTTTTCGATTATTTAACAAAACTTCTTCGGGACATAACATTTCAATTGTGATTTTATGTGCTGTAAGTATATGTATATAATTTCAGATTGCAACTTTAGAAATCATATCTGATAGTAGGTACCTACCAAATTACAAAACTTATACCAAAATTATTGTTTTGACTAGAACCATTGTCGAAATCCAAATTTATGTTCAATTCAAATCATTTGAGTATCCAAAATGAAATAAATAAAATATTTTTTAATGAATTTGGTTGATAAATGAAATTTTATAATGACTCCTACAAAAAAAGGCGTTTTTAACACTTTTCCTAATTTGGTAATAAATTCTGATAACTTAGGCTTTTGTGGCATTAATGTAAATTATAACGCACAATTGGATATATCAAAATAACAGTTAAATACACATAAATGCAGTTTTAAATACTTAAAAATGTAGTACTAGGCAGTTTCACGTGACAAATAGCACTTCTTCAGGATATTATAGTGCTCATAGATATGCTAAGAATTTTGCTAACGCATTTGCCAGTTTTGCGCGCGATTTGTTGAATTCGACTCGTAAGTGTTTAAAAAATATGAAAATTACATTCTAACTATTTTGATTTTGTAGTTATGCATCCACAATCATTTTATTAACACAAACGCATTGCATTGGTGTTTCATACCAATGCAAACATAGAACACCGTGAATTTATCTGTCACTAGAGGGTAAAATTTTACAAAATTATGAGATAAGACGGTGAATTTATTGCCATTTTAGAACAAGCTAATACCATTGTGTATTATCTTTTAGTTGGGTAATTGAAAGAAAGATATTAAAGCTAATAACGTAACTAGGTACTGTGACAGAGGAAGTTATTAATAAAAATCTATGGTTAACAAGATCGACATAACAAGACAAACAATTTACAGAAAAGAACAAGTTGAATCAACATAAACCTTAATAAAACATTGAGGTATATAAAACATATGTAAAGCATATTTTTTCGACATCTAAATGTTTCCTCAATAAATGGTGCAAATTATAGAGGTATTTGCATTAATCAAACGTTTAATTAAGTATAAAAACGTTTTAATATATTCACTTAATAAGTACAATAAAATCCATTATGTTTTAAAGCCACTTTAGACCAAAAGATAGTATCCGTTATATTTTACTCATAATTTTATATTGGTAATTTTTTATGTATGAGATCAAAGGTTATATTTGTTTAATCCCTCTAGGTAAATAATTTGGTATTTATAGGATTTTTGTAGGTATTTTCCCAATACTGTCGAATTTTTAAACTATGACAGGTTACTTTCAGCAAATGTAAGAATCAATTTTTTTAACGCTTATATTTTAGGTGATATAAAAATAATTCAAATTTATTTCATAGACAGTTTTTTGGAAAGTGTATACAAAAGCTACTGCTACAACAGTACAGCGGTGTTCCGAAATTAATGCAACAAAATTTGGTCACAGATTCTTAAGACAAATTTAGGGGACCCGTATTTTTTATTTTTGGCAAGTGGCCCCCTCTTTCAGAGTTACAGTCCCCTGAAATCTACCCCTAAGAATAATTGTTTTTTATATCTCAGAATCCTGTTGTACGAGGATCACAAAATTTGGTACACAGGGGTTTTATGACATGTGGAATCTGATAGTGCTACGCTTTTTGGTGGGGAACCCCCTTAAGACAATTTTTCGTGGACTCCCTTGTCTGTGGAGCCAAAAAAAATTGGTCGCATAATTAAATTTCTTAAAAATTATTAGTCCGCTAGAAAGCCATTAACTTTAGAAGTATATCCTCTGTTCTGTGGATCTGAGTACGGTGGGATTTTCAAATGTTTTAGCACCTACTTCGTTAATGCAAATAATGCAGAAATCATTCAATATATTCACAGTAAATTCTCAAACAATAGAAAGCGCATATTATGTAGATGTAAACAAACATCACCCTGGTCTAAGGAAATAGATTGGAGACTTGTCCAAAAAAATTGTTAACGGTAATCACCGTTCTATGATGACTCAAGTGCTAACTGGTAATATACTTTAAAAGTACTGTTATAATTATTATGTTTTGCAGAAGAACATTTATGTTTTTTCTTTATTATTTGATAAGAGCAGTAAGTACTGTAATTGTAGAACTGCTATTTTGAATGAATTTACTAACATACCTGTTGTGCCTCTCCATCATACACATGTGGTAAGACAAGTTGATGTTATTAAACACTTGTTTTAGTCCCAAAGTGATTGCAAATTAGTTTGTAAATAGTTTAATTTGCAGTGAAATCATCTACTATAACGCAGTATAACGAAGAGCACAATCTTGCACTTAATAGTTTTTATATTTATGATTGGATATTCGTTTCAGTTTTCTTATTTGCCAAAGAACTGAGTCGCAGTGGAGTTTTTTCCCTAGACTGAACTAGTTGCACGATAAATTCCATTACATGCGTATGTATTAGATATAACTCCCAAGAAAACCTCGAAAGAAGAAAGAAATCCTAAAAATGCCTTCGAAAGTATAAGGAAAGGTTAAGTGAAAGACTGTACATGCACAAAACTTTGGATATCTCGTAATGATGTACTAATTACAATTTTAAAATATTATTGGTTGCAATTCCATTACTTTCTTTAAAGGTATAATACAACTAACAAAAAGTTGTTTTGCATTCAGTGTGTCTTTGCACTCTGTCGCTTGGAATTCCTCCTTTGCTCCAATTAAATGTTAAGCAAAATGCACACGCCGAACGTTTATGCGAAATAAAATTTACAGCAGAGTTATTACGGAGATTAATTTGACTATAAAATCAATAGCTACAATTTAATGCTTTTAATTATTAATGTCTCTTTCTCTATTATTTTTAGCGTGGCTTTTCCTTTACATCAAAGAGCCGCCGACGGAGCATAAAACGTATTCTCTGGATTTTTTCTTAAATCGCCATAATTCAAAGTTTAATTAACTTTCCTGATAAGGGTTCACAATTTAAGTAGACATTTTTTACTCTTCGGAAAGCAGTCGTCGCTTCTTACGTGCCAGACTATAAACCTGCGAATGTACGACCGCAAAAAAATGATCTAATTAAAATAGCTCGTAGCGAAGCACTGGCCAATGTTATAGGTGACGACAATGTTAGCTAAAATAAAGGCCTATTAATAAATTGGAATCACACCGCATTTTTTTTGTTGTGAAGTGACCACAAGCCAATTCTGATTTAGGACCTTCTTAACGTCTTAAGGGGGGCGTTTTTATTCGTAATGTTCAGTGAATATTTTATGAAACACCTAACACATGAATTAATCATAATTATTGAGTATTTTTATGTTCTATCATTGTCTTATTAAGACTGCGATTTCATGTCTATAAAACACCAGCCTTAAGGGATAGGAGTATTTCATTAAAGGTTCGGAGTGAATCCATTGAATATTGGGCATTTTGATCATTTTAGTCATTTGTGATTATATTTAAACTAAAACTGAGTGCTTTCACTTAAATATCCTTAAATAAAATCTTCACGTAAACTTGTATTTGGTGCGCTTGTACTTAAATCGGAGTAAATATCTGCATTACTGAGTGAGTTTAAATGTATATAAATTTCGAGTAATTTGAATGGCCCCGTGAAGATGGCACCACTTACAGATTGCTTCTGTAATCTCGACCACAGTTGATAGGGGCCCGTTAGGTGCTCCAGAAACGCGTGATCGCCAGGAGAACAGGCCTTAGCCGGCGGCGGCGAGTCTCAGTTGGCGGGTCTCAGCCAGGACAGGAGGAGGCCCAGCGAGGTGAATTAATTTCAACACTGTATATCCTAATTAATCATTTATGATTTATTTTTGCATTCAATATTTAGTTAATTAAAAACAAAGTCTAAATAAAAAATAACACAACAATATTTAAATTTAATCATATTAGAGAAAAAGTCAACTCTAAACTGGTTTTATATACTCAGAATAGAGTCAAAAGTCGCTCTAATCGATAGTTAGCAGTAACTCGGATATAAATAAAAGTCACTCATTTCTGACGCAATAGTTTCACTCAGTTGTACTCATACTATAGGCCACGAAAAAGAGCTGGGAAAGATGAATTTATCGCTATAGATGCTATAGGTATATTCACGTTTTTCGCTTATAACTTTTTCCGTTCATTTCCACGAGAAAACAGTAAAGTACTTTTTTTTCGTCAGAAAATGTATATTATTAGATCAAAAGTTATAAACAGAAGAAGTTTATTTATGACTTTTGAATTATATTGACATTAATAAACAGCGTTATTATTACCAGAAAGTTTTGGCATCGCATCCTCTTATCACTGTCTAATAACTCACACGAAATTTGGAATCGGTAAGTTGAATAGTTTACAAGTTATGGCCTTATAAACAAATTAACTAATTCTGACGATCCCGAGCATCTTCCATAATCGCACTGATTTTTTTCATGGTAGATTTCATAATACATTGAAATCTATCATTTTTTTTTTAATTTCAAATTTACAACCTGGATTTTTTTTTTATTTTTTAGCCTTAGTAGAATGCTTAGAAAGAGCTTTAAGTTTAAAAATCATCAAGATTCGTTGAAAAACAACGGAGTAACAGATATATCAAATATATTATTTTCCAGCGAATTTCGCTTTTTTACCGGCAGGACTATGAATATTATCGGCATTTTCTTCGGACTCGCTGTCGTTCGCTTTCCCCACCCTTCCGCCGCGGCACGGCTCGCCGAAAAATCAAGCGACCCTCTGACTTTTAACAATATTTCTTATGCACTTAACATACTTCCACAAATAAAGTATTTTTATCTGGGATAGTACTCGGGTTACCGGTTATGATGGTATTTTTTTTGCCGCTACCAACCTAATTTGTTTAACAATAGGACGTCAATGACTAAATATGAAAATTTGTAATAACTTTATATTTATCAAGAAATTTTGATTCAGGGTGCACAGTAGTAGAATCATACAATTCCTACCTATAATAAAGACATTATTTTATATTGTTGATAAATCAGTAAGGGTACGTCTACATTTTTTGGGATAATTATATTAGAAAGAGCCACAAAATGTCAGTGTATAAGTTGTAACAGAATTATTTATCGTTAAAAATTAAATTTCGATATACGCATTTTTAAAATAAACACAGCGCGTTTCTGCCTTTTATGCTCCTTTATTTTATCAAGATCTAAAATTCACCCTCGACCTAGAGAACTATATTAGGGCAGCTTACTTTTTAAATCCCTCCAGCTAAGGGAAACATTTGCAACCACTCTCAATGTAATTTGTAGAGCTGGGTCAGTGGTGAAATTTGACACGATATGTGGGAAGCTGCACAAAATGATTTTCGAGCAGTGGTTGGGGGGTAAGTGACGCAAGTTTCCTAACATACTATTTTGAGTGTTTATAAAATATTACTAAGACATTTTACTATTAAAGTAGGTAAGAGGTGCGTCTTACGAAACTGTTATTTTTTTTAATGTTTCAGTTAGTAAGATAGGTTGCAAAAGTTTGTATAACTTTTACCGGAACCCGGTAGACATATGTAATATTTACAAGATTATGTTTATGAAGGTACATTAATAAATTTTTCTTATGTAAATCAGATACTAAGAAGAATAACACTTTAAATAAAAGTTTCTAAGTTACTACACACGTTAGGTGTGGTCAGAAAATATTACTGAATATGAAATATAAAACAGATGTAGCATTTTTTAGTGGATTTATGAATAGGTATCCATATATTACAAAATGATTCCACTTTCAAAATAATGGATTATGCAATATGTAACAATTTCATTTATTAAAGGATTAATATATTTAGGAAAACTAACTATGGAAATATAATAAAAATTAAATTAGAGAAAAATGTTAACACAGAACAAAAATACGGAATCTACATATATATTCCAGTTATGTTTTTCTTTTGTTCTATCACTTCTATATGTGAATGCTTTGTATTAGATATATTATAATAAATATGTTTTGAGTTTGGGTGGCATAACCTACAAAATATCTACATACATCTTTAAAGATATTGTAGGTTATATCTCACCGACACTCAAAGTAGATAGATGAACATCCAAAGCTATTGAATACTACAAATATGTTGCTTTATCTTAAAAACTAACAACTTTAGGTGTAGAACATACTTAATAAAAGTTGAAGTGGACTGATATGTGAATAAAATAGAACAATAAAATACAGGGCGTTCCATTTGAAAAATTTTAGAAAATCAAGTTTAAACTTTCTTAAAATTATCGTATTATAAAAAGTGCCCTATATAAAATATCGATATTATAGGAATATTTGCCTAACATTTGCCTATAACTCTGTCAAATATTTTTGCTCCAGGTGTTAGTAGGTGAAAGTTAATATAACTTCTTCGAGGTCATGTTTTTTCCAAAATTCGAAGAATTTTCTACATAACTTGGCAACCCCGTACTAAAATGTTAAACTATTTATATTGCCATATATAGAATTTTCTCAGAAATCCATATGTTTAAAAATATACAGGGTGTTCCATTTAAAAAATGTAATATTTGGCGTGTTCCGTTTTTACTCATCGCCCTGTGTGTTTCAAATTAATTTTGTCCTTTAGGTTTTTTGATTCTGTACAACTTTTATATAAACTTTTTTTCTGTAT
>NW_019416624.1:472526-532909 GCF_000390285.2 Anoplophora glabripennis | reverse complement strand
ATTTGCAATAATTATATTGTATATAGTTTACACACCATACATTTTTGAACGCGTACGCATCTTTACCCGAATTTGACGCGCAATATCTCCGATGTCCGAGGTCTGTAGGTTCGCAGTGTGTACAACTGCTAGTCAATTATTAGCGCTGTTGCCACATCTACATAGTCTTTATGCGTTCATTAAATATAATTTAAAACTACTTATATATGATATTTTTATGTTGTTAATTAGTCAATATGTATGTTATGTGCATATGAGTAGATTTATTTGCCACATAGATAATGTTTATCGCAAATAATTTCAATAGAATTTAATTTTTTCAAATTGGCAGCGGGCTTTAGTCCCATAAGAAAGGCATAGGACCCCCCTGCGCTCCTAACTTCTCTCTGACCCCGATATGCCTCCTTAAAATAGACAAGTTAGTTGATGAGATTTATGCTGAACTTCCACAAAAATTTCAGCAGCAATTCCTGTATTAAATATTCTAGTTTCCAATGCACATTAGGCATATTATTATTATTTAGCATACTTAATATCGTTTAAAAATTTTAGCAACGAAATAACATATTTTCGAATTTTGCGCCTTAGATATGTTTACCTTATTAGGAATATTGAATTAAATGTTACTGCCTCCACAGCTATGCAGCGCATGATGTCAAAACAATTTATTTTGATAAATCCTGACCCAATAATGAATATCTAATATTCTTATACGGGAAAAAAAAACGTTGTTCTGTTCTTAGTGATATTTTGGTACTCAGTATTCATCAAACGTAGTTATAACTATTCTAAATTATAAGTTTACCATTGGAAATTAACCCAATGGTTCCATTGTACCAAATATAAATTGCTGGTGGGGCAAATATGATGTAAACTCATATCACAAAGGTATCAAGAATATGGACCGAACTAACACCTTCTAAAATTTTCCTAACAAACAAGTACCAATAAATACCATTTACTTCTAAAATGATTGGCCATCAAAATGCCCCAGATAGATGTTATATTGTTGGAATAATGACTCAAGGAAGATAAGCATAAAATTTGACCCACGAAGTCATTACGAGCAGGCGACATGCGCCTGGTAATTCTAATTATTAATCCATGCGACCAAATTAATATGTGTAACACACATTATACGATTGGGCATTATCTGAATAGAGCGAGGCCACTGTAATGATGATAATAATAAGCAGTAAAATTGAAATATTTCGGGCGCCTCGACTGCTTGGCTTAAATAAAAATCTATTTAAACCGATAGACGGCTATACATAATGCGTTAAAATTAATGGCTTCCTCCTATATATTTCCCATTTTAATTGCGTAAGTAATTAAAAATAATAGCACTGCTTTATTTTAAGCCAATACCAATAAAAAAAAAACAACCGCCCATCCAGTTGACCAGAACGCCGTAAATCATCTCGGAGGCAAATTTCTTTCTGGGCAAAAAACCGTGGTAAGCTGATATGGTACCATATGGAATCCACAATGGATATGTCAGTAGTTAGTTGGCTAGAAAAAGCGCACGGAATTGTACTTTGAGACAAAGGCCACGCACATCTGGCAGCCATTTATAAACACCGGGTTTTAAATTTTCGAAAGTGGCCGGTCATATCTGCTACATCCGTTAACACAAGTGTGTATATGTGGAATGACGGTTCCAGACTACATTTTAAAATCGTCGTAAGGCAGCTGCTCCAAATCTATATATGCCTATACCGTCGGCGTTCTTGTAACACGGGAGATTATTTGAGTTATACGGGCGAGATATACGTTTTTAACTTTACATAAAAGTAGTTGGTTTTTAGTAGTTCAAATTTTCATACGTTGGCAGTATTCATTACTTTGTTTTATCAATTGAAGACCATAAAGAAGGAAGGAGCAGGTTTATCATAAAATGTTCGTTTAAAAAAAATGTTTTAAAGGTTGACACTGTAATTTTTTTAATAATAATATAAATTTAAACTACATATTTTTAACAAAATCAGTACTACACATTTTTAATTACAAAAAAAGTGAAAACAAATAAATTACCCCAATTTCTTGAAATACCAATAGATGCCGTTCAAAGACATCCTCTATATTCAAGGAAATAAAGACAGTCTCCCTTACATTTGCATCATTTTTAATTTTGCTTTTAGTTTATTTGTTCGTGTGATGTAAAACTTTTCGTCTTGCAAATTGCTGATGTAAAGTTGGAATGACACCTAAAATAATGGCATTATAAAAAGAGGCAATGAAAATTCATTACTGTGCAGGATAGTTTTAGACTTAGCCATCTTCTAAATTAGGGGTAATATTAGATTTTGGGCCACAGTCCATTAAAGTAAAATCTATACGAAACTAACCACGAGTGAATTTTTATTTCTAATTGGGCATTGCGGTGTTTCTGAACCATGACTTACAATCAATATTTCCTTCGTACACTTCTACATGAAAGATTCTCTTGAGTCGGTTCTGGTTTTGAGTCCCAATAATCATAATATTCTTTCGCATTTATCTCCCCTACAACACTCTAAAAAATGTCTGGCACGGGAAAACCATTTCAGAACTTTTTTTTGCAAGTTCTCTGTTTTTTTCATTTTCTTCAATAGCTTTATATCCTTAACACTATTTAATCGTGGTGGTATTTGAAAGTTCATTTAGCAATTTTAAACAATCCCAGTCAACATTATTATTCTGTGTGAAACATGCATTTTATTTATATTTCGACCTCAGTCCTATTGATCCAGCTCTTGTATCAGGTTTCATTTTTTCGATGTCCTTTTCGATTCTCTTTGGTTTCCTCATAGAGTTTTCAAAACCTTGTGGAAGCCGTATCCATAATCCTTCTGTTAAATCTGACCTCTAAAACAGGCTTCAGTAATAACACATTTAAGATCATGGAGTTCTTGTTATGAGAAGTGATCCTCCAATTATTATTATTCCTGATGTAATAAGCTGTCACTCTTTCTTCTATTTGCAACATAATATGAAACAAGTCTTTCGAGGCAACTGTTGGATTGGACAGCAGTAGTACCGATACAGGCTTACCTGTAATTTATTAAGTTTCCCCTTGCACTGTTCTGTTTGGTCTTGGATAACAAGATCACTATCAAAGTTTCCTTGGTTTCACTCACCAGGATGCTTATTCGATGTACCTACTTAGAGAAAATATTCAGATCAATATAGAACACATGGCATGTGAATTTACCTTTAACAAGTATATGTATGTTTTTTAACATACTGTCACAATTTTTTTCCACAATGCATTAAAATTTATGCGAATTGCAAACGCTTGCGCGATCTAATTAATGTCTCTAATACTAATTTGGATCTCAGTAATCAAGTGTTATTATACTTGTTTAATTAATTTGCGATAAGATTTACATTTGATTCATATAACGTAATACATTTTTGCAAGAAATGGCATTGATATAACATTTATGCGCTATAAGATACCCGTATTATTTCTTTTATTTCAGAATGGATATGTTAATTAGTTGTAAATATCCCTGCATTGCCATTGCATTTAAATTCCATCTCGTTCCATACATTAGTTACAGAGACTAGTTTTAATAGAAACCTTTTTCTTCACGATTATAATAATTGCATCCCACTAATTTATATTTAGCTTTAAACATTATGTTAATACTGAAAAATTTCTCCCGTCCCGAGCAACTATCCCCGTCCAAGATTTAATACGGCGGTTAAACATAATCTCTGACAGAATCCTTACAAGTTTCATTATCGCGAAGAGCTTCAATCTTCATTTAAATAATCACTTCAATATTTCTAATCCCACTGTGATTAATATTAGTGAAATAAGTTCTTTGATCGCTTCGGCTTATGAGATAGCGACAAAAAGCTTTCCTTTTTTTGACAAGACACCCGAGACAAACAAATTTGATGTCTTTATTTTCAGTTACGCTGAAGCAGGTTTAATAGTGGACTTCACTTCGGAGTCCGAGATATTTCGGATGGTTTAATAAGTTGATCTCAGGCTATTCTTTTTGGAGATAAGAGGCTAGACGTTCGCTTTGGGCATCGGCATCATAATGATTGTCCATTAATAATATACACATATTTTTACACAACTATCGCAGCAGTATGTATAAATCTATCTAAATAAAATCCATGAAGGAATAAAAATTGTAGTGCACATAAGCAGAGATTAGTTTATTTGAAAATATTTCCATACAATAGTTGTTGAATAACTTGTATATAACTCTTGGCGCATGTCATTTATTTTTCCTCATTTATGTAAGTAAAATAGGCATGGCATTCTGTATCTGTCATTGCTTATAGTTTCTGTATAATAAGTAAACAATAAAATACTTTCAACCATACTTCCCAGAGTAAGAAAAGTAATTTCCATGAATAGTACACAAAAGATGTCTTATTATTTAATTACCTAGTAAAAATATATTGTAATAAGATTTTATTCTCCTTATGAATAACAAATTCGACATCACTTTTAATGGAATTGGGCAATTTATAAAAACACAAGGGAGGTTTTTGTATAAAATGTGTACATAATTGAAAAAATGTTACACCGAAAATGATGAATCAAAATTTTAATCAATACACACAATTTTGTTCACCCCTGAATGAATCTGGTTCATAGTTTTTCATATTATTTATTTTCCGACGTTCTGAATATATTTACTAAACTCTTCAATAATTTCAACTTCACCACCTTGATCTATATAAACGTTTTTTTATTTCTAATTATGAAGAGTTCACTCACCAGATAAAGTTTTATCTATGCAATTCAAGACAAAGACATACACTATGGCAACCTGATTTTAAATTGAAGCAAATCTTTTTATCAAGTGAGCATTTTTTCCGTAAAATGTAAAATAAAAAAGGTTTTCCTTTTATTCACCCTAACCGCGGATATACTGTATAATAAATAAACATTTAAGTTAAAAACAAATCAAAATGAAAAATCGTTTGTTTTTTCAACTTTCATTTCTGTACAATATTTTGGTAATTTGTTGTAGTTTTCTGTACAATGCATATTCCTTAATATCATTTATTTCATATATTTAAAAAATACGTAAAAATAATAGCGAAAAAATATAAGGAATCATCCTGTGCCTGTAAGAGCACTACCTCATACAATAATAATTAATTATTCAACACCTTGTGTTCCTGACTGCATGTTTAAGATAGTCTTTACAACTAAAACGCCTGTAAATAGATACGATATGTTTACCAACAAATAGCTAATTGTGTCTGAACGCCGTCGACACAAATGATGTCAACTTCGATGACAATATGGCCTGATGTACTATCTGCCTTGTCTGCTACATACCTTGCCTTTTGTAACATCTGTGCCACCTACAGGGTGTATTAAATTTAGTACGTCTCTCATAAATTCTTTTAATTTTATATTAGGTGACATTTTTCTGTTTTTTTTTGCATATACCCATATAAGTTTTATTTTTTAACAATTAATAATAAAAAAGAGTTTTAACTCTGTCATCCTGGAACTAGATTGATTGTGATACATTATTTTTCAGTCATTGTTTATGTCTATGTTATAAAATATCGGGTCGACAAAACATTTCTTAATAATTTCTTGTTATTTATTATAAGTCTATTTTTATTTTATTTTTTTCAATTTCGTGAATAATTAATCATACCGTAATTTTGGTAACACATACGGTGACAACAGGGTTTTAGTTTTGAGCTGACGTCTCAAGATCAAAATTTATTTGTTACGCTAAAAACAAGATCTGCGTTTTGAAATTTTTATATCTCGAAAGATATTGTTCAGATCTTTTATATGTAATTTCGTATTGCAACCTCATGAAAAATAGTCATTAAATTTAAATGCAATTTTTAATCGTTATATTCTAGCCTCTATGTATTGAACAGTGTACCTATGCCATAAAAAAAAATTATCTCTCTATTTTTCTCCAACTTTAAACTTAATTACGACGTTAAATCTATTGAGTTTGTGTTAATGTAACAGTAAATATAAATTATTAAATTATAATTGTTAGTAAGAAAATACGTAAAATAAAGTGTACTTTGACAAAATGATTTAAAATTCTAAAAAAGTTGTCAGTTTTGATGAAATATTAAAAATACGTTGATACGAAAGACATTCATGATATTAGGGTGAGATATAACGAAGAGCTACTGTTTCTCGGTGTCTAGGCCTTCAATACGGCCAAACTCTACTTAGCAGATACTATAGTATACCTCTGTAGGCGAAACAACTTTTAACTGATGATACTGCGGAAACAACTGCTCGATGAACTAATGCCTCGACCAACATTGAATCATACTCGCTATATCTAGTAAAGAGCTAGGATCGTTCGTCAGCAGAATCATCAGGTCGAGACAATATATTATCTTTAATAATATAATATATATTTTAAATGCAGTGTTTTTTATGCCTCACTTCATGTAATCAGGATATTAAAAACAGCTGGATATTTCCTGCGGCATTCTGATGAGAACTAAGTAAATTATGAATAATTAGTAAGGTTTAAACCGGTATATGTTTGGTGGTTCAGGTGCCGAATGATTCTAGTTGTTTACTAGATATCGCGGGTACAATCTTAAACTGGTCCTTCGTCGACAGAGTAGCTGTTTTCCGTAATATCATCAATTATATTATTGGCAATATAATAGAAAATAAAATATTGAATTACAAATTCAATTTAAACATATTATGTAAATCACTTTAACATAAAACATAATAGCATCTAATAATGGATTATTTTGTGTTAATACAAAAAATATAATGTTTATATTTTCACTCAATAGTGTATAAGGTAAGTAACTTAACATATTAGCGTGTATAAAGTTTATATTTTACGTGTTGTACAGCGTCCGTAAAATAGTTTATTTGGAGTAGGAGAAATCTAAGATGAGTGCAATATTGTCTTTTGTTGTTATTTTTATTAAAAATTGTGTTTTTTCCCAACAATATTCGATTAAATATTTCTCCACAAAGCTGTATTTCCTTTTTACTATTAAGTAGATAACATTTTTTCGAAAATTAAATAAGACACGAAACCTTTATGAAAAATGAACAAAAGAGGAAAAATTTGAAAAAAGCCCTTACCTTTGTGGCAGAATAAGAACTGAAGTAGTTACCTGAAAAAATAATAATAATAAAAAAAATTACAATGGTAGAAGTGTTTCAGTAAATGCAATTACTTTGGTAATGGTGATATTTATTATACACAAATAGTAGCATACACATTTTATTTAAATTGGGTAGAGACCTTTAGTCATCATGGAAAAAAAAGTTGTTGACAAAGATACCGGCGCGCAGTTTGGACTGGTTGGAACTGATTTTAGTTACAAATAGATATGCGCAAAAAATTGGAAATGTAGGTGTTTTAGAAGGGGAAGCAAAGTAATCTTTTAAAACAATGTCTTGTTCTGAAACTCCGATTATGGTACAAATATTATTTTTTAATGGGCTTTCAAGTATTGATGCTGCATAACGAAGTAACTGAAACATAAACCTCAACCACTTTAGAAGATATTCTATTTGAAACTTGAATTTTTTTCTCAATAGAGTCTTCAATGTACATTTTCGTCGTTCAAGTAGAAATTGGAAAACTTCCATGTCTTTTGATGTCTTCGCAAAAGATTTTTATTGGAATGCTTCTTATTTTGTCAATATCAGCCTCTCGATCGGCGAAAACTTAGGGCGCAAATTAGAATATTTTCTATATAATGTAATAAATATACATCTAAAATGACAAATATGTCTTGTTTATAGGAATTTTAATGAAAACCATGCTTTGGTCAAAATCTTAGAATCATTTGAACGATGTCCAATCTATTTACGTTTCAAAAGGATTATATTTTAATATTTTCTTGGTCATTCCATACATGGCAGAGTATATCATAATGTTGTAGATTTCACCTTAACGGCTTTTATTAAAAATAAGCCAGTAACATATTTTCAGGTGTTTTCTTAATTTTGGTTTCAGTGCACCACATTTTCAAGTCATTAAAAGCTGTTTCATACTGACTTGCAGTATTCATTTCACATTTTGCTTCAATTAACACTTGAATAATATTTTAGCATTCATCTTTTTCTTAATATTCATGGAATTTATTGAGATCATAGTATACCAAATATAGCGAAAAGAACCAAGTGGCTGATGATACTTTGTCTGGTTTCCATGACTTACCTAGCATAGTAAAATCTGATTGATAAATGTCAAATTAATTTATTTTAAATGAAAAGATGTTTTTACTTGCTGGCGTTCCAAAAAAAAAAAAAAGAATTCCTGAATACAAGAGCGATCCTTCGCAGCCTAGATTACAAAATAACTGTTGAAATCTGTAGGTACTATCATAAAAATTTATTAGCTGTTGTTGCATGTAGTGTTTACAAAATTTATTCTACAAACGATTTGCACGCCACAAAAAAATCGGTTACGAAAAACTGATGAGTAACCGAAAAAAATTCGTTAAAAAATTTATTTCTGCTGCCTTAGCAAAGACTCAGCGCATCTCAGATTACCGAATGTTTTCTAAGCTGCACGCGTATACCCAAACTTTTCCTTTTATCTGAGGATTTCGACAGAATATCATTGTGCGCTGGGAGATATATGTTGGAAATTCGCACGAACTGACGAAGATGATGAATGCGCGTAAGTTGTAAACAACTATCATGTGTGTTATTTTAAGGAAGCGCACATCCGCCTTCCAGTGAAATATCGCCTTGTCTTTTCAGAACAATCCTAAACAAGTCGTACTTTTGTCCTCAACCCCATGTGAGATGATCCGTTAGTAAAACGCTTCACCGGATCCTCTGCGGGAAATAAATAGGCTTTGATGGCCTTATATAGGAAAATAAACTAACAGCGGAATATATAAATGTGACTTCTTTATCCGTCGATATTGCGCCGTTTGTTATTCGACGCATTGTGGATCGGTTGACCGAAAATAATGGATCAACTTGTCTTTAGAATTATGTAAAGTTACTGCAACAAAGAAATATATTATGTAAATGTGAAGAGGGAGTCCAGTAATGCTCAATTCAGTAAGTTTGTGCAAAAATTTTACATAGGTGGTAAATATTAGGTATATAGTTATTTAAAGAATGTTCTACATTATACAGGGTATATGNGCTACCAACCTAATTTGTTTAACAATAGGACGTCAACGACTAAATATGAAAATTTGTAATGATAACTTTATATTTATCAAGAAATTTTGATTCAGGGTGCACAGTAGTAGAATCATACAATCCCTACCTATAAAATAAAGACATTATTTTTATTGTTGATAAATCAGTAAGGGTATGTCTACATTTTTTGGGATAATTATATTAGAAAGAGCCACAAAATGTCAGTGTATAACAGAATTATTTATCGTTAAAAATTAAATTTCGATATACGCATTTTTAAAATAAACACAGCGCGTTTCTGCCTTTTGTGCTCCTTTATTTTGTCAAGAAGATCTAAAATTCACCCTCGACCTAGAGAACTATATTAGGGCAGCTTACTTTTTAAATCCCTCCAGCTAAGGGAAACATTTGCAACCACTCTCAATGTAATTTGTAGAGCTGGGTCAGTGGTGAAATTTGACACGATATGTGGGAAGCTGCACAAAATGATTTTCGAGCAGTGGTTGGGGGGTAAGTGACGCAAGTTTCCTAACATACTATTTTGAGTGTTTATAAAATATTACTAAGACATTTTACTATTAAAGTAGGTAAGAGGTGCGTCTTACGAAACTGTTATTTTTTTTTAATGTTTCAGTAGTAAGATAGGTTGCAAAAGTTTGTATAACTTTTACCGGAACCCGGTAGACATATGTAATATTTACAAGATTATGTTTATGAAGGTACATTAATAAATTTTTCTTATGTAAATCAGATACTAAGAAGAATAACACTTTAAATAAAAGTTTCTAAGTTACTACACACGTTAGGTGTGGTCAGAAAATATTACTGAATATGAAATATAAAACAGATGTAGCATTTTTTAGTGGATTTATGAATAGGTATCCATATATTACAAAATGATTCCACTTTCAAAATAATGGATTATGCAATATGTAACAATTTCATTTATTAAAGGATTAATATATTTAGGAAAACTAACTATGGAAATATAATAAAAATTAAATTAGAGAAAAATGTTAACACAGAACAAAAATACGGAATCTACATATATATTCCAGTTATGTTTTTCTTTTGTTCTATCACTTCTATATGTGAATGCTGTGTATTAGATATATTATAATAAATATGTTTTGAGTTTGGGTGGCATAACCTACAAAATATCTACATACATCTTTAAAGATATTGTAGGTTATATCTCACCGACACTCAAAGTAGATAGATGAACATCCAAAGCTATTGAATACTACAAATATGTTGCTTTATCTTAAAAACTAACAACTTTAGGTGTAGAACATACTTAATAAAAGTTGAAGTGGACTGATATGTGAATAAAATAGAACAATAAAATACAGGGCGTTCCATTTGAAAAATTTTAGAAAATCAAGTTTGAACTTTCTTAAAATTATCGTATTATAAAAAGTGCCCTATATAAAATATCGATATTATAGGAATATTTGCCTAACATTTGCCTATAACTCTGTCAAATATTTTTGCTCCAGGTGTTAGTAGGTGAAAGTTAATATAACTTCTTCGAGGTCATGTTTTTTCCAAAATTCAAAGAATTTTCTACATAACTTGGCAACCCCGTACTAAAATGTTAAACTATTTATATTGCCATATATAGAATTTTCTCAGAAATCCATATGTTTAAAAATATACAGGGTGTTCCATTTAAAAAATGTAATATTTGGCGTGTCTCTGTTTTACTCATCGCCCTCTGTGTTTCAAATTAATTTTGTCCTTTAAGGTTTTTAATTCTGTACAACTTTTATATAAACTTTTTTTCTGTATTACGCATAACAAGGGAATTATTTTACTTTCTCACAGTAATGGCCCACCCTGTATGTAGGTACCGCGAGACTTAAATAATTTACACAACGTTATATTACTTACTTACTTCAGTATTTATTTGTAACATTATATTTAGGTAGTTAAAACACTGTTCCATGTTTTTACGTCACAAATGAATCTAAACGCGCCTTCTGAACAACTAGCACAGTAACACCACACTGGGTGTTCACATGATTAGTCTGACTTGAGTCAAATCAAGTCATGTAAATTCACACTTTTATTCGTATATTTATATCAAATATATAGAAGAATAGATACACAGCAAAAAGAAAATACAGACGTGTAATTCTACACTATGTTTGCATTTTTTGTATATAAAAACCATTACAAATAAGATCCCTATATGAATTTCCACAAATTTTATCAGGGTTAGATATAATGAAAGTTCATAACTAGTATCATTAGAAATATGGTAAAGAAACAAGTAATTATGCTATTTGACACTATTTATGATAAAATATTATCTTTTTTTCTAGATCTACATAGATAGAATGTTACAAGAATTTCGTGTTAATAAAATCAAATAACAAATTAAATAAACTAACGAAAAGTAATCACGTATACGAGTATACTTTTTTTTAGTATAATTTCATTAGCATCGCATACGGCAACTCATTTATTTTTGTTTGTGTCACTCGCCCCTAGGGAGCATTAACTGCATTTTGAAAATCAGGTCGATCATTTGCCTGTTCACCCACACATGTGGCCTGTTAGTTTCGTTCGCTATTAAGTCCAGCAGTCGAGTGCCTAATCTTGAGTAAAAACAGATGTGGCACTTTGAGAACAAAGATTCCTTTCTTATTATTCCGGCCAGAAACCACTTGAAACAACCAAAGAAGCTCTCCTTCACGTTTGTTTACAAAAATTCGCCAATTTAAATATGATGCAATATCACTGGAGTGCCTCTATAGTACGCGGATGATGTTGTTCTGTACTATTTTTAACCGGAATAAAGCTGGTTATTTATGTACTTTTACCGATAAAGATGAAGCAGACACGTTCACCAAACAAAATACATTATTTTTATTTCATTACCCAACAGACAACAGTTACAGATAAAATAATAATAAATAAAATACATTATTAATAATAAATAAGAATGAATCAAATAAGTGTCGCTAGTGTAGTAAAAATAGGAAAAATAAATTAAAATAAATTTTAAGGTTTGAAAGATTTAAAATGTTTCCTATCTATACGAAAGCAACGAAACAGTCGCAAAAAATATTATATCGACTTGATATATCAATGTTCGTGTTATTCGGATTGTAAATATTTGAATTACCACAGACTTTTAAACAGGGTACATTTTTGAGACAAGATATCAGAACTATCAGTGTTGTTACGTAATAAATTGAATGAAAATTTTATACCACATATTATTCTCCGATGTTTGGGAGTATTTATTTATGAGATTGTAATAGAAGTTTTTGCCCGTAATTCGTTACTAGCTACTCTCCTTGAGATATATATTTGACAAATATTCGCTAAGCAGGTTCTAGAGAAATTGGATGTACATTATGAACTGGAGAGAATCCAGAATCCAACTCAAAGCGAATCAAAAATTTTGAAATATATACATATGTTCAAAGTACATAGCCTCATAAATGTTTACAAACCACGTAAACGTCGAGCTCAGGCAACCAACAATACAAAGCTGGTACTGTCAATGAAAAATCCCTAATCAATATTAACGATTCGTTTATAATGAACAATAACAAACCATGGACATTCCATCTACATTTATTTTCTTCTGTATTTACAAAATCTCGTAGTTATCGAACGAAAAATTTGAGTTTTTCTTATACATAACAAGCACTTGCTGCTACGGGAGATTAAGAGCAAAGTTAATTGTAAAAACAGCCGCTAAAAACAGATAAGCATTTTTAACCCGTCTTTCATGATGTTGGTTACCTTGTCTAATAATTTTCTTGTTAAAGTGACAAGCTAATGACTCCACGTTCTTATTACACAAATGATTATCCTTTTTTTAACTACACTGAGAGTATGTGGTATGAAGATGGATATCGGGCGTTACTTTACTTAAACATTTTAAAGAGGTTCTTAAGAGCGCTAGCCTCATAAGAGAGTAATTTCTAAAAAGGAAAATATTTTGAATTATTTGGTGTTTATTGCAAAACGCCACAAATAGAACTCAATAAATAATTCAAATTGCCTTATAAAGCAAGGGTCTAAGTCTCACCGTTTTCACTGTACAGGGCCGTAATTGTTGACTGCCATGAATAAACAACTAAACAATAATAGACTTATCTGTCATCAGGAACTGTCATTGTATTCTTAAGATTTGAAATATTAGTTAGTGTTTGTAAAAAAATGGAAGAATATTCAAGATTTTCTTATTATTCAACTGATATTTTCGGTAAAACGATACCTTATACCGATTTTCAACAAGTCTACCTTTATGTAAAATTGTCTACGGAATATAAAAATGATTCTCAAATGATTATTAAGTCATTGGCGTAGAAGTTGGGGTAAAAAAATCCCGCTTTACTACCCATTATTACGCCACTGACCTACACAAATTTGTATATTTAGCAGTAAATTATGCACATATAAGCATAGCAATCACTTCATAAATAATATGATTTTAAAAACCGACCAATACGGCTCTGTACAGTGAAAACGGTGAGACTTAGATCCTTGCTTTGTAAGGCAATTCTAAATTATTGATTGAGTTCTATTTGTGGTTAAAGTTTGATTCACTCGAACTGAAATACTCTGTACACTACTACTATTTTATTTGGCGGTAGTTAACATAGATCAGAATGGTGCACATATTCCGTATTTTCGGATTTAAGGAGGTTTATCGTGTTTACTCAAATGCACAGATGTACTTGAAATTTATATAGCGTATTACCCAGTGCTAAGGATACAAATCTTCGCGAGGATAACACGATACATTGCTATATATAATAATTATATTGTATATAGTTTACACACCATACATTTTTGAACGCGTACGCATCTTTACCCGAATTTGACGCGCAATATCTCCGATGTCCGAGGTCTGTAGGTTCGCAGTGTGTACAACTGCTAGTNAATATATTTTAAATAGATTAAGAAATTGCTTGTCGCAAGAGCACTTAGAGGCGTTTCTATTTATGTCTGTAGAAAAGGATATTCTTATAGATTTAGAAAATAATGAAATTATTGATGAGGTTGCTCAGAGAAGTTCCAGCCTTAAAAATTTATTATTATTTTAGTTAGGTACTAGGCATTTTTTTATTGAATCAACTTTATTTAGTATTTAGGTTGTTTCTTTTAGTTTAGTCTTTGTTTGTTTCTTAAAATTTTTATGGCATAACTGCTTATTAACACGTTAATAATTTCTTTGTGTTTTTTTTCGTTTTTATTTGCTATTAGTGGGCAAGGTTTACTTAAAAATCCGCTTTTATCTGATAAATGACCTCTCTCTAATGCTTTTTCCAAAAATTATCCTTGTGTATGTCTATATATTTGTACAAATGGACTTTTTATTGAAATTCTAAGGTGCCAGGAGAAAGCGTGACCTTGAAAATTTTGAAAATTTTCGCCTGCGCCGCCATTACAAAGCTACTAGTGGGCCGATATAAAAAATTGAACTCGGGCCGAAAAAAATTCCCAATCCGGCCCTGCATACTCTCAGGAATAGGTGAGGTCAAAATAACCCTAGTTTGTCATAAAAAAATTCCTAAAGTGCCCCTTAAAGGAGATACAGTACCCAGCTTGTCGGCTCTAATTTTTGAACCGACGTGTATAGTTTAACGAAATTTTAATATTTTATGTTTGATATAAAGGCTCATAAAACCATGCTACAGTAGATGTTTCACACTATCAGGGAAGCCAGGAACGGACTTGCCACCAAACTCGTTGGGCCAAAATTTTGACAGGTATCATTTTATAAAGTTGAAAACTGCATTTTTAAATACTTTCGTCATTCCGCTTTAAAAAAGGTACTTTACATTTTTTTTTCGATAAAATTAGCCGTTTTCGAAGAAATTAAGTTTTTGTATAACGTTTTTGTATCACGTTTAAACATTGACTTTCGAAAAAGTGCGTTTGGCGATGAAAGGAAAGCGTTTTGTGGACGTTGAAGTCATCCAAAAGGCTTGTACCGATATTTTGAAGAACATTCCGGCCGATGATGTAAAACACTCCTTCAATATGTTGTTTAAATCGCTATATTGAGTCGGAAGAGGACTATTTTAAATAAGATAAATCGGTTTTGCCAAAAAAAACTTTTTGTTGTTCTTATTTTTAAAAAGTCCTGTTTACTTTGGAACGCACTAGGTAGCCCTATTTGTGTGTAATGTATGNATTTTTGAACCGACGTGTATAGTTTAACGAAATTTTAATATTTTATGTTTGATATAAAGGCTCATAAAACCATGCTACAGTAGGTGTTTCACACTATCAGGGAAGTCAGGAACGGACTTGCCACCAAACTCGTTGGGCCAAAATTGTGACAGGTGTCATTTTATTAAGTTGAAAACTGCATTTTTAAATACTTTCGTCATTCCTCTTTAAAAATGGTTCTTTACATTTTTTTCGATAAAATTAGCCGTTTTCGAAGAAATTAAGTTTTTGTATAACGTTTTTGTATCACGTTTAAACATTGACTTTCGAAAAAATGCGTTTGGCGATGAAAGGAAAGCGTTTTGTGGACGTTGAAGTCATCCAAAAGCCTTGTACCGATATTTTGAAGAACATTCCGGCCGATGATGTAAAACACTCATTCGACATGTTGTTTAAATCGCTATATTTTAAATAAGATAAATTGGTTTTGCCAAAAAAAACTTTTTGTTGTTCTTATTTTTAAAAAGTCCTGTTTACTTTGGAACGCACTAGGTAGCCCTATTTGTGTGTAATGTATGTTAATATTGATACTTATTAGTTTTTTAAAGGCAAACATAATTCATAAAGATAGAAATAATAGTTAACCCGTCGTTTTCTTCATTTTCATTGTTATCAGAATTAAAAATGTGAGGACCTTCCGAATAATCGTCATGATGAAATTTTATAATAATTTGATAGATAGCCAAGCCAAGTATAGAGTCTAAAGTCATCAATACTGTTTTAATTTTTTTGGGTTGTTGGCAGCATGTATGCCATTCTTGTGGTGTTAGAAATTATTATTCTTTTCTACGTCTGTCAAAGTTGCCTGTTACAAGTATGTGGGATTACGACCTTTATTACCAATTATCAATGAACAATTGGATCAATAACGATCTGTGTAAGAATGTTTAGGATTCAGTTTTGAGACAGACCACAATCTTTGCAGAGGGTCCATGGGTTGAAGCATATCGGAAAATGAACATTTTAAGCAGAATATAGCATTATTAGGATTGTCGCAGGATTTCTAACAAGTCAACAAGTCAAAGAATTCTCAACAAGCACCTATATAGAAACTGAGTTGAGCAATAACATAAGGTGGAGGTTATGCTTATGCGAAGACGAGAATTCCACACACATCATTTGTGTTTGTTTAATAATGAAAAATACAAATACCTGGTACGGCATCTCTACCACCCAATATATCAGACCTCAACAAACCTTAGGCTTGTCTTAAAGTAGCACGAGTATGCTCTGAACCCTTACTGGCGGCAGGCACAATTGTTCAAATGATCTGAGTTCTACTGGTAACTCCGCCACATCTCACACAAGCAACAACATAAGAATTAGATAAGAAGTATACCCAAAAGTTCTTTTAGTTTTCCCCGAATGTCTTTTAGACACGTTAAAATAAACAAATGAATGCCAAAAAGTGTACAAGTAAAACCAACTTCAACTTCTGGATGAAACATCCTACTCATTTTCATGCATTTTGCTTAGTGCTCACTTTTTTTACTATATCTCCTTATTTAACGGAAATAGACCTGTCAAATATTACATCATGTAATCCGAAGAAAGTACTCTATGTTAATATGTGTTTCGCTAAAGAAATTGATGTCAATTTTGTTCCTGCATATTATTTGCTTATTTCACGTGAGCCCAAAAACGTTTGTATATATTTCTTCTTTGTCTAATTTTGTTAATCTTAAAACAGAAACCCTTAACAGGGCGATTAAATTAACATTTTCAAGAGGTTCTTCAGGAAAATGTCATAAACCACAGAATATTATTTTTGACTTGACAGACAGGAAGATTTGAAGATTTGAAAAACTAGAAAATGTGTTCTATGTATTTATTATATGGTGTACAATTTTTGTTGATATTTAGGATAGTATAATATTATACAACAAGCGACTAAAGTGTATCTTTGCAAAAGGCGCTTTACTTTACATTTCACATTTGACTTTTCAAATATCATTTGGCAAGAAAGTGTCACTGTCAAAATAAACTTTCATTCATCATTCACATAAAACTTGTTTCAGTTTTGGGAGTACTGGGAGAGAGTGAGGGCTCTCTCGGATCGCTAAATAGCCAGCAGTCAATTTTTACAAAATATACAAAATCTATGTCATCACCACTGCAGAATTAGAGCGTTTTTGTATTTATTACTCTTAAAATTAATTTTTAAAGACAGCAGTCGATATTTCAGTGACAAAATTAAGAAATCAGTAAATAATCGAGTTTTCTTCGCTCGTTCAAGAATGTTCGTTTTCAACAATTATATCGATATGCTCGAGGCGTATAATATTTCGTATAACAATGCACATTCTTTGTCACATTTTTAACGGTCAGACTATCGAGATATCACGTTTCACTAATTTAAGAGTGGTCCGAATATATTTATGTACAAATACTTTTCCACAGTAATTTGATACCGAGTTAGAACAAAACAGTTATTAATATTTACACATGACAATAATATTCTCACACACAGTGATTCCGGAAATCAAATTACTCGCCGACTACGCCGATCGGAATCGCTGAAATGACAGTAAATGTTTGAAAGAGACGCGGATTACCATGCAGAGCAAAGGATTGCCATCGGCATAGGGCCATTGAGGGATCATGTCCCGCATAATAGAGATTTATAAAAGCCATTAAAATGTCCTTGTTGTATTTGTGCACTGTTTTATATCACTAGAATTTCGATTTCAATTATCCCACACAATCTGGGAATGTTTATTCATCATCATTTTGATGTTAATTTTGTTGAGCTACTGCCTTTTCGGATGGTGGTAAATTTGTGTCTTTGTGAAATAATCTCCTTATATTTTGGATGCACATTGTCCTATGTAATACCCTTACTAATTGAAAGAATACAACGGTCTTAAGAATCTGCCAAATCGATTCGTATTAATAAGTACCAAATGAAAATTTATAACGCGTTCGATTGCTAAATGAATGCACCATTTTCAAAAGAAAACCTAGAAATACGGTTGTTATCGAAAAACAGCACAGCAATCACTACAACAATGTATTACAAACTGACTTTCGAATACAGTCCTGCTTCATAAATATAAGAAACCTACAAACTCGTAAAAAGTGTTACAGGATTTTTTGTAAGTACTCACCGCGATAAAATACATGTATTTCAACAGTTCCAAAACAGTTTTAAACACATTTTTAATTAGCCTTTTTCTCTATGACCTTAAACTTCCGATACAAGTTTTTGACATCAGTTAACTCAGTTTTTGCTCCTTTTTCACCCCTTTAAATTTTTTACATAAGTTCATTAACACCCTGTATAGATTTTTAACTCATCTTTGGTCCAACTTTCTACTTAATTCAAGTTGGCTATTTCTTTGGGCAGAATAATAATAATTTTTTAAATATAATGCATTGAAAAAGGTCCTTGTTGCTGGAAGTAGGGTTTTGGGTCTGGTTTTACGAGCGCCTTGGCATTTGTCAGTTCCACAAGGATGTGGTCCGTTCTTTCTCTTACGTAGCTTCTACATAAATATTTATTGTCGCGGTATTGATTAGTTATAACCAATAAACACCTCCATAACTTATTAAACAACGATTCTATTTGATACATATAAAGTTCTTTCATATACTGTTGTAAATGATTAACTTCTTTGGCAGCGAAATATCCTAAATTAATACCTGTGATGCAAACATATAAAACATCGCATAATTCAAGTGTGCGAAAAATTAAATATCGTTCAAAACAAAGTTTCGCACCTACTGATTCAATTTCTAATAAACTGCGTAAAATAATTGAATTGTCATTTATTTTATTTGCAACAAATTCTTTTAGTAGATCTTTAAAGTCGTAAACAAGATATGTAATCATGTAAGTAATATTTTAAATAGGTATGTGTATGAAAGCTAAAATTATTATCATTTATTGGATATTAGTATAAATAAGACTTTAATTATTCTAACTTCAAGGCATATCCTTACGTAGGTATGTCACCATAAAGAGCTGTCAACAGTAAGAAATAGATAGCCATATTTATTTTATAGTCAACTTAAGAGATGTATATAACAGTTAGCATCGTATTATACAAAATAAATTAAATAAATAATATATTTTCTTAAAATAATTACCAGCGATCTGCTATCCTTCAGCGATTGGACGTAAAACACAATTTTTGATCAACAACTTAAGACATTTGAAGACATAGATCTCAAAATTGGAATAGATCCATACATATTAAATAAAGCAATATGCAGTAACAATAACAATGATACTAAAACTACATAGCATCCAGCTATCTGCTTTATGATAAAGGGCTTACGACACTAGAGGATCTTAAAGTATAAAGGGCTTGTAAGCTACAAACAATGAAATCAACACATAAGGTTACTCTCCAACATATTACTAAAAAAATTATACGCTCTAATTATAAATAAAGTTTTGCAGGATTAGGTACTTACAAAATAAAAAAAATTAAATGTTTCCTCGCTACAGTAAGTCTCCACCAAATAAAATGTAGCAGTTGTGTTCCTTTGGCGCAGTCACAGTAGAATATACGAATTGTTATTTCTTCAAACCTCTTTTCTACACATATTATTCTTTACCTTTTATTCCCTCATACATGTTTTTACTGGATAGTTTTGACAAAATGCTGGGTTTATAACCCCTCCTTACCAAGGGAATCTAATCAAGAATATTTCGGTCTTTGCATGTTTACCTACTATATGTATAAGTATCTTGGAAAAAGGAACTACTTTTTCCTTGTTTTTTGTACTTAGCTTAGATGACAGATATGTGACGGAACAGTAGAACCTATTAGAAAATGTTTTGAACATACATTCAATTAATTTTAGACTCTGTAAGATTTCTGTTTTACAAAATTTCCACCAAGCCTTCACCTGTCACTTGATAAGAAATAAAATTCTGTAGAAATTCTGAAATTCTGTTCCTTGTTGAATTATTTCTACAATCAATTGCCAAACAAAAATTAAGCATTTTAAGAGAAAATCAGACCAACAGTTCTAATAAACGTATAATTTCATTTTGGTTTTCTTTATCCTCCAAGCATCGATCTAGAAAATCGTAACGTCACATGTAGATACCCTGTATTTCTAACATTATGATGATTTTTGGACTCTTAGCCGTTAAGTGGAAAAAAACTCAAGACGCACAGAAGCTCCCACTGAAAATATTTTTAATTGACCAGAAACTGTGATTTACATTCAATTGTGGAAAGATTGTAGGACCTTTAGAAACCACTTTCAAACATTAAAATTTGTTTTTTGTTTGAGCTATCAGTCTCGAAACTTCGTCTCGGCGTCGCTGTTACACCCCGTATATTGTAGCACAAAAGAATCTCGGCCAGAAATGGTTTTTCGTTTCGGTAATGACGTCTAGCGTAGAACAATAAATTCCGATTGGGTCAAGTGTATCCTCAATATCCGAGGAAAATGACTTCCTCGATGAACAAGCGGACTTGATGACACGCATTGTAACAGTCATTATGTAAACGGCGAGTTTTATTATGTGCCTCCTCGACGAGAGGGTCCCGTGCTCTACTCCCCGACTCAATGAGACATGCACACGTAATAGTCCCCCGACAATGGAATGCCCTCTGTTATTATGGCTTCTCTGTCAGACGGACAGATCTATGGTGATTATATCGTTACTTCTTTATGATGATTACTAGCCGTCGCATATGTCAGGAGCATAACAAATGGGGCGCTGATTTTTGATAATATATTTTCGTATCTACGTTTGTATTTAACACACGGTGTTGGTAATATAAGCTCAGTGGGTTTAATATATGATAATATATAAAAGTTCTATATGATATGGATCCTGAGCGATTTATAAGGAATAAGGAAAACTCAAACCACTTATTTTTAAGAGTAATGAATTATTTAATAATAAAAATATGGAGCAACAATGTTCCATTGTGTAAAAAGAACACATATGCAAAAAGATTTATTTTATTTCAATTCTAAGTTATTTAACGTTAGTAAATTGATTAGAAATATGTCAACAGTCCCTAAATTTAGATTTAGATTTAAATTTATTTTCTGTTGATTTTATTGGGTCTCAAATTGCTCTTGCGCCACAAATAGTCGGGTGGTTGAGGTGTTCAATTCGTTAGCTGAACAATTTCTGAGCTAGTTGTCACGTCGTAAGTTTAAATTTCTAGTCGTTTATGTACGTATATCTCCTCATCAGAAAAAAACTCTGCAACTTTAGATGACGCCCTCTGGCTGGTACTTATATTTGCTATGTGGGCTTATCCATGACGTTCCGGTTTATGGCTTGCAGTGACTAACTTGTGATAGAATTCCAGGTAGTTCTAACCCATGATATAACGAAACGAGGTATGACACTAGCCGGTCCAAATTCGAACCGCATCTGCGCATGACGTCAGATGGTGACATGCCCCCACTCTTTTCCCATAAGAAACTCATAGGAAGGAAGCTTATTTTGGTAATTTTTTCATTAATTAATTAAAATGTATGAAAATAAATGGACTTTTATTCATAGCAGTAGTAAAATAACATATTTTTTTAACAATTAGTATTGTTTTAGCACAGCATAAACGATATATTTGGTTCCTTCTTAACATCTCAATTCATTACTGTATAGCATCCATTTAAATGGTGGCGCCTTCACCCGTAATTTGACAATTTTAACATTTGAGTTTTGAGTAGTGACATTTCAGGTCATCTTATCGTACACATTAGAGCGTCTGTTGAAGTTTGGAAGCAAATGTTAATAAGAAAGAATTTTAAATTGCATCTTGGAGTCTAGAGGAAAATATAATATGGTGTTTTTTGATACCTATAAATGAAAGAAAAAAATAGAAATAGTGTCAATAACTTTGGTGTGGCTGTAATTCGTTCATTAGTGAAATCGGTAGAAATTCCAAATTTTGTCTACAAAATATTCTTTGGCAGTTAAATTTCCTCACTAAATTTATTCCAACATTTGGCAGAGGTGAAGGTTTTCGTGCAACTGTTGCCCTCTGAAGAGCACCAAAGAAATGGCTAAATTGTCAAAATTTTTCCATATTTTGCATATCAGAGCATTTGTGCGGAATCGGAAAAACTTGATGTTGAAATCAAAATGTTTGCAATTATTATTTGAATTACACCCAAACACTGCACAACGCATTTTAATAACTATCACTGTTACGTATCACTAAATAAAACAACTATTTAACAAAGAAATAACGCAGTTAAACGCTAGTAAATATATTGTGGTTAATCGGATTCTTACAGATCACAAATTTGATAGCTTCTGTTCATATAAATGGCGCGAAAAGTACGGTAAAAAGAGATGGAGCCTGTCACCATGATACGTCATCAAACATGACCTATTTATAGTTATATCATGGTTCTAACCCCTAATCTTGATGGAAATTATTTCAATTCTCTTGTTAGTAGGATTCTGGATTCTGGAATAATTTGAAGGGTAACTCCGTATACTGAGCTACAGCCCTTATGCCCCATTGGTCCCTTTGTGCATTCTCTCAGCGAGAGATCAGCTCTCCTTAGTCGTCAACCAGCTTATTAAGGAGAAAAAGGTGATGACGTTACTCTGGGGGATTTGACGAGACGCCAGTGCACTCGCAGAGTACATGGAAAACTGTCTCGTCTTCCTGCTCATAAACTCTACAGAGAGATGTTTTGCGCTTCTCATATTGTAAAGGTGTTTCCTTAGCCAACAGTGTCCGGTCTGAATACCCGTCATTAGGCGAAGGCTTACCCTGGACATAGCCAGGTATTTTTTGGCTGTGCCTTTGTTGGGGCATCCTAAGAACTCCTTAGTAAATTAACAGCTGTTTATTTCATCACACCGTGTTCTAAACTCATTGTGGGTGTTTTCCTTAATCATTTCAAAAAGAAGAGCACACTGGAGGAAGTATAACCTGATGCCATAGCTAGCTTGTCAGCTTCTTTATTGCCATTGCACCTGCCATGTCCTTTAACCCAACATGTAGATATGCTGTTGGTAGCTGAGGCCACCACCAGCGCCTGGTGACATTTCCATACCGATCTGCATACATCTACATTATCTTGCGATTATGCAAGAGCAGTACTGATTCTCTACTATCTGTGTAGATTATTTAGCAGCTATACCTGCCAGTTCCGCTTGTATCACGGTGGTACGTCTAGAATAGATCCCATACCCTGTACCTTTTTTCCTTTTTGATCAGTCAGTGAAGATGTTAATTACACCTTCACTGACGGTCTCCTCCTCATTTTTCTTATTAGTAGGACAATCTTTAAATATAGGACATCCTTTTGTTAGCTCCTCGGATATTAATATTTGTGTTTCTATTTCGTCTAAGAGCAAATCGTACGTGCAAGCAATTCCTCGTCCAAGTCTTCTAGTTCGCAGATGATAAGTGGTCGATGTACTAATGTGTTGACAATACTTATGTCTGGGATGGGTGGTGATGAGACTTAGCATGTGGGTTGGCTTTCTATAAACGCCGTAGCCATCTCCATTGCGAAACTGATGTCCGGGAGTATTTCATTGATGTGGTTCAGGTATCATTCTACATTGTTATATTCATGGAGCTGAATCATAAATGTATCGTCAACATTTCGACCTTAGAGTCTCTGGTTCCTGGGTTTTCTTGTCAAAGGGTTCCATATAAATATTTGCCAGAAGAAAATCAGTAGATGCGGAATACAGGGATATAAAAATAATAATAAATAAATATAATAGACCTAACAAGAATCCTGGTTAAAGGAAATACTGACGAAGGCTCTACAAGGAAGCAATAGAAATTCAGAAGAATTGACGAGCAGTTAGAACTATCTTCAATTTGACTGCAAGTCCTGCACCAGTGTGGTATGGACTAGTTCATTCACCAGCAAATATAAGTTCGAGACCCTGTCATTTGGTTATTTATATAAGTGCCATCAGGAAATATTTTTTGTATACGTTATCATGTATTGTAAGTCAATATAACAAATTTCCTCGCAGACAGAATTTTTGTATTTTCACAACAGAATTCTAGTTAGAGATAATATCCACCTAAGGTTTGATTGGGTAATTTTCCATAAAAAATTTCCCAAACGCTTTTATTAGTGTAATATATGGAGTTCTAATCTCCACAAAACTAGTTTATTTGTTATTCACATTATTTTTGTCAGCAATATTTGATGGTTGCATTAATGCTAATCTCTATTCCAGTAGACTAGATTTAACATCCACGACCAGGTTATGATAATCTTGCGTTTAAATCACGTTTAATATATTACTGCTTTATTAAACTTTACGATTATTTCATGATAATTATGCTGAAGTTGTAAACTTGTGTGTAGTAACGACAATATTATTTTTATTTATGGCCATATTTTTTTAAGACAAAGAGATAAATATAGTACAGGATGCGACTGGAGGCATTCATCTGGCCATTAAAAGCAAAAACATTGCTGACATTTTTCATTAATTGCTCCTATAATTTTAATCTGAGATTATAATTAATACTCTAAATCAAAATTAATAATGCCAAAAAACATAATTTGGGAAAATAAATATATAGTTACCATGCTTGTTCATTTTTTAACATTCAACAACTTTAAAGTGAGTGTCAGTTTTGATATGGATTTGTGTTGACAATACATGCAAAGATTTCTTGTAGAAAAATGCAGCTATATTGTATATAGTCATTCGTGATTTAAACAACTATTATTGGAAAGCACATATCAATGAAGAAACGACAATTTTCGGATTGTATTTACTTCAAGAGAGATGATGCTTCATCGATGAGATCATTTTTCGCCCCAAATATGAAGCAGGTTATCAAACTGAAATTAAAATCAGTAATTAAAATTCGGTTTTGTTCTGTGACAATGGCATTTTCACATTTAACAATGGAATTAGTAGTAGGTGATTGTAATCATGTCTTTGGAACACTTCTATTGAATAAAAAATAATAATTAATATAAATGATTAAATTTTACTAGGTTATCGACTGAGCTCTTTGAATGTAGTTTCACGAAACAACATTCTTTTATCTCAATAAGCGTTAAAATTCGATTAGAGTTGATGTAAATCATAAATAAAGTTTAATAGGGTTCAAATTTAGGGAAATAATATTTAATTAAACTAGAACGTCTCCAACTTAACTCGGCTAACTGTAGGAAGTAAAATCTATCTGAAAATGAAGCCTTTAACCACTATAATTGCGTGCGTTCTTTGTAGTGAATAAACTATCATGTTATTAAGTACCGGCGATTTGTTACAATTTCTGTCAAAATAGATATAGCAAAAAATAAAACTGTTTCAGGTACTTATTACTAACGATTTCTATATTTTAGATAAGAAGTCAGTCACGTTTATCTTCAGCTACTCCAAAACACTCCTAATATCAATTTCATTTCAATAACTCAAAAAGCACGATGATTTTCCGAATTGTTATGCCGTGATTTATGTCGCTCGCAGTTACAGATGCACATTGATCGCACTTCCTTAGCTTTAATTTGGAATCATCGGCACGCCCTTGTTGTTCTTAGGATAGGCTCTGTGTGCCAGACCTGCTAGCAGAACCTCTATGCCCGCCGTGACTTTATTTAAATTTTTATAATTCGCTTCTTAGTTTTATAATTGATCCATAAAAGTGTTGGTCTTTTATCCGGAAGACAGACAGACAGTCCCACTCGTATACCATCTAGTTGTTTTTTGGGCAATGTTCACTATAATAATCCCTTTTGAGTATTCAAAATCAGTACTCAAAATGTTGGCCTTTCTGTTGATTCACCTTTAGATAGTTTTCAGACTTCCATCAATATTATTAGCTTTAACGAAACAAGTTTGTAAGGCTATCTCTAAAGTAAAATATAAAATGACGCAGAGATAATTCTTTTTCATTAAAAACTGCTTTGTGGTTTTTATTATTTAGCTTCACATTATCCACTGAGACTTTTCCTGATTAGCGGATACTGTCAAGAATTTGCCCAATGGACAATTACACAGGCCAACAAGGAAAAAATTTCAGAGATCAGACACTACGTTTCCGAAGGCATTTGGCGCGCTGAATCCGAATCTGGCCTCAGAATTGATCCATCACCCTAGGTTTCCGAGATATTCTAACCTAAAAGTGCAAAAACACGTATTTTTGCTATTTTCAAAGTTATGTAACTTGGCGAAACATTTTTTTCTCAAAACTGAAAATATCATTGGAAACTACTATCTTTCCCCTTCAAAACGCATTTTTTTTATTTGTAAAAAGCTTTATTTTTCGCGGAGATATCGTCGATTAAAGATGATCAGTATAGCTTCCTTATTAAACCATGGCTATAACACAATATCAGCCCTCTAAGGCTCGTAGCGCTTAGTGTTATTGGGTAATAGGGCTTGAAGTTAACCTTCCTGACGATTAGGGCTCACAGCGCTTAGTGTCGTGGGGTTATAGGGCTTGGGATTAACCTTCCAGACATATAGGGCTTGGGGTTAACCTTCCTGACGATTAGGGCTCGCAGCGCTTAGTGTTATTGGGTTATAGGGCTTGAAGTTAACCTTCCTGACGATGAGGGCTCGCTCCGCTTAGTGTTGTGGGGTTATAGGGCTTGGGGTTAACGTTCCTAACAATTAGGGCTAGCAGCGCTCAGTGTTATGGGGTTAGCCATGATGTAATAATATAGCCATACTGGTCATCTTGAATTGACGATATCTCCGCGAAAAATAGAGCTTTTTCCAAATAAAAAAATGCGTTTTGAAGGGGAAAGATAGTCGTTTCCAATGATGTTTTCAGTTTTGAGAAAAAAATTTTTTTCGCCAAGTTACATAACCTTGAATATAGCAAAAGTACGTGTTTTTTGCACTTTTAGGTTAGAATATCTCGGAAACCTAGGGTGATGGATCAATTCTGAGTCCAGATTCGGATTCAGCGCGCCAAATGCCTTCGGAAGCGTAGTGTCTGATCTCTGGAATTTTTTTTTTAATTTTGTCGGCCTGTGTTATCAACCCATTGCTGTTCTAACTTTGCGCTCTTTGAAATGGCTTTATACACAACTCTTTTTAACAACAACAAAGAAAATAATTTTATTTGTTCAAATCAACATGGATTCATTTTTTCTTTGCGTTACGTTCTATTTCGTCAAACATTATTGAATTTACTCATTTATTGCTAGCATTACTGTATATACTCGATCATCGCGATTTTAACGATAATTTGCTCAGGCTCCTCTGATCATATCTGTCACAACGCAAATTGTGTGTTTTCATGATTGATTCGTAAAGTATACAGTATATGGTTATGTATGGAATAGTTCTTTTGTCGAATTTTTCTTTGACCGTTTTGCATCAATGCGACCGAACTTCGTTGATACAGTACTCAATTTTCTCCTTCGAGACATGGGTGGTGGTGGGCTTGTTGGCAAAACCTTAAAAAAAACCTCGAATAAAAAAGTCCAACGACGTTAAGTCGCATGATTTGGGCAGCCAATTCTGATCACCAAACCGGGGAATTACTCAACCAGGAAATGACTCATGCAATAATTGAATTGTTTCTCGAGCTGTATGGCATGTGGCATCTGTTGTTGAAACCACATGCCATCTACATCCATATCTTACAATTTAGGCACTAAAAAGTGGAGTATCATGTTGCGATAGCGAGCATCATAAATTTTAATGCCTGACCAGCCGAAGAATAATGGTCCGATGATGCCTCCAGTCGAAAATCCGCACCAGATAGTGACACGTCTTGGATGTATTTATTTCTCAATATGGTGGATTTTCTGAACCCCAAATGCTACAATTTTGTCGATTTATGAAGCCATCAATATGATAATAAGCTTCATCGCTGATGATGATTTTGTTCGGTAAATCAACATCTACTTGTTTTATAATAAATTCAATGAACACTCTTCCCTCTGCGTGGTCAGTAGGCTTCAGTTCGAGTCAATTAAACTTTATAAGCATGTAAATGCAAATCTTTAGTGAGAATGCGCTGTGCAGAGCTTCTCAAAATGTCCAATTCTTGACCAAGCTGAATTGATGTTTCTGTACTATCAGCAATACTCCAACGAACTAATACTACTTCGATGTTTTGTGTTGAACGACTTATTGAAGGGCGGACAGAGTGTTTAAGATCACTCACTGATCCAGTCTCCCTGAATATATCAATTAATTTCTTGGCAGTTGATGAAGTTAAACATATTTCGTACGAAAATTCCAAGCTATAGCTGTCAAACTTTCATTGTATTTAAAATATTGCTCAACAATGAAAACCCGTTGTTTCTTCGTGTTAACAACCCTGAACTGTCAGCTGTCACGCTATCTATTTTCCGTTGGCAACACTTTACCGCATAAATGGCCCAAATTTCAAATCTTGCGTGAATTTTAGGACACCCAATTATGTTCAGTCAATATGTTTACTTATATAACTACAATTTTGCACTTTTCTTGTCTTGTAAATGGAATATATCTAAAGAGGAATAAATGAGTTATTGTTATTACTATTAATTTTAAATATTTCCGAAAACGTTTGAACTGGTTTTGAACGCATGTCGCTAGTAGCGTCCTTCGTAGGTGTCCCAAAAATAAACGGAAAATGACAGCTCCGAACGCGGAAGAGCACGCAGGCCGGGTCGTAGCCGCGCAAAATTAATTTATACAATTACACAAATATAATTATCGAACGAGTCGCGACCGGTACCGTTGCACGAACATACACAACAACCGGGTGATTGTCTATATTTTACAACCTGGTCTTGTAAGATTGAATAAAACAAGTAGAAGATCAACATCTCTGTGTTAGTCGCCTCGCTTCGGAGCAGGTTGTTCCTTTAAACAACTTTTTGTTCGAGTTTCAGGTCAGAAGCATTTTAAACAAAACCATGGGCATTTGAAATATTGCATGCTCCTCGAGCGTTTCTATAATTTATAAATTTAAATTTGGTCAGAATTCCTGGGCGTATAAATAGGCACGTCCGGGTCACTTAGATTATTTATAAATCCAACGTTTAGCGAAGGGAAATCACTCCATCTCCTTTACGGTAAAGGCTGGAAATTGGTCTCAAGATAGGCCAGCAACTGAATTAATTATCAGTAGGTTTACGACTTAAATAGCGTTCTGGCATACGAAATAAAGGACAATAATTATTGTTAGTTTATCTTCAAAGACCCTATATTCTATATTAAAAATTTTAATAAACGTAAACCTATGTATGTTAGCAAAATGTTAGTAGCACACTTATGGGAGGTGTTTTCTTCCACCTCTAAGATGAATAATTCATTAAAAATTATTTTTTATATTTCTTATCTTTTGTCATTTAATATATGCCGAGAAATATAAGAGAAGGGCAGATATGAATCTATACTATAGTAAAGTAATAATAATTATTAATGAGCTACTTATTGGAAGGAAATACTACCATCCTTCGAAAGGTATCAGCTTGGGGCTTGTCAAGTTGATGCTGATATTACATGGTGGTGTAAGCACCTAATCACCTCCATACTTACTTCGTTATATAGCAAAACGAAAATACAATAATTATTACGTTTCTTTCCACTACCATTAAATCAGCATAACAGCTTCCCGATCAGGTTTAACCAGAAAAAAACTTAAATTACGAGGAGATTCTTAAAAGTCCGCGATCTGCAAACATTAAAACGGAAAACCTTAGTAATTCATGAAATGTACAGGAATCTAATTAGGTATATTATATTTTATTTGCTATCGTTTATCAGACCAGCTTGCAAAGCACTTATAAGGGCATAACCGGGTGCTGTTGATAATATGAATGATATCAACCATTAAGTCTTTCTTCAATCAATGGATGAGGATGAGGTGAATGATTCTCATCGCTTGTCTATTTAATGCAGCATCGGTTCTTTTTCGACGGGTAAGTTATGCGAACTGGAAGCTGTCCGACAGGAGAGCCGTCGTTAATTTTTTCCGCGATTGTGGTTTTGATACAGGTGGACAGGTGAATAAATGACGTCGCGTCGTTTTTTTAAATGTTTGACAGTGGCTACATCACGACACACAAAATTTAAACAAAAACAGTTAACATTTATTTTGACAGTTATTTTGTATAAAAACTTCCTAGTCCAATATGTCGAAAGTCAAACATGTATCAAAAGCCCGTAAAAATATGTTGTCTAGTAGGGATTTCAAAATTCACACGTTTCAAATCACAAGATTGATATCAAAAGTCTCAAAATAATCCCGAAATTAAATTGTTCGTATTTGATTTTCTTACTAATTACATCACATCAAGAAGTAACCACCCCCAATAACTTGGAAACTTGTCATTTGTAATTAAAATCTGATTCAATGCATGGGCTACATACCTGTGACAATAAGATCATTCTTTATTCTAATAAAGAACCTTGATCTGAATGTAGGTAACTGAAAAATAAATCTATGGTTTGTCAAAAACAATACAGTCCCTTAATAGTTGAATTTCAGATCAAAATCTTTCATCCCAAAATCCAAAAATTGAGTCTCGATTCTGATAACTAAACTTCCCATTCTCGTTTGATTGGAAATTTCTTAGTTTTTATTTATTTTTAATTCAATTTTTCCATTATACTGAATCAATACAGCTATAAAGTAATCCGCACGTTTGAAATTATCTGATTTGTCCTACAAAACACTTGTAAGTTGCGTGTGATTCTCTAGAAACATTATATTCACAGCAAGAACATTAAACTTCGAAAAAGACATTGGATATCATTTACTCAAATTGATTTAGTTTTGAAAATATCCTTGATTTTTATATTATATCAGTATATGTATATTTTAAATAAATATCGCAAAATAACTACGTATTTTTTATTACTATTATTACTGTAACTACACCCTTTGAAATAATAATTTCTCATAGCACAGAACATTTAGAAAGTAGTTTCTTTAAAAAATTAAAAACGAAATAATTTCCAGTTAAACAGAAAACTAGAATAAAGGTTTATTACCAATTTAGTTTCAAAGCATATATGATACAAAATTATTTTCTCTTTAAAACACTATACCTTCAGGTTAGCATATTTCTAAAATTTAATGGTTTTTCAAGTGCACAATTTTCTTTAAAAAAACATACATTTCATCAATCAATTAATCAATCTTTATTCATCCAGTTGATCATACAATGATATAGGATATGTCAAAAAAATTTTACAAACATTTCTTTAAAAAGAAAATACAATAAAACTACACACAAAAAAATATATGTACAAAACAACACACTAAAACTCCAAATACTCCTTAACCGAATGTTGTCTAAAAGAAAATTCCTTACAGCACACATATATCTACTAAAACTTGTTAGTGATTTTATCCTAGTTTCTAATTTATTATAAAGAACAGCACCAATATAATATGGATCAGCTCTATACAATTCCAAACGATGGGCATCATATTGCAAATCAAGACCGTATCGCGTAAAATAGGTGTGATCGGCATTTTGGTTCCTAAAACTTGAAATATTTTTTTTTTTATATAAAACACAGTAATTCCAAAATATAAATACAAGACAATGTTAAAATACGTTTTTCCCTAAATATTTGTCTACAAGATTCACGATAGTTAAGATGATACATTGAACGGATAGCCCTTTTTTGTAGTATAAATATACGCTTCACAGAAGTATTATCACCTGCCCAAAAAATTACTCCATACCTAAGCTGAGACTCAAATTTGGAAAAATAAAAAGTTTTGACTACATTTATATTACATATTTTAGACAATCGATTTATAGCAAAGCAGCAAGTGGCGCACTTCTTATTAAGTTCATTTATGTGCACTTTCTAATTTAATGAAAAGTCTAAGTTAATACCTAAAAGCTTAAAGTTTGATACGTGCTGAATTGATATTTTATCTAATTTTATAAGTGGACTACATGTATAGTTTGCTGGAATAGTATGAAACTGCATACAATACGTCTTTTCATAATTTAAAACTAATTTAGAATCTGTAAAATACTGACATAAATACTCTAAGTTTAAATTTAACTCACTAATTGCTTTTTCGACAAATTTACTAGTTGACGCAATTGTAATGTCGTCAGCAAAAGCACAGAAATAAGTAGATACACAACTATTTATATTATTAATATATAACAAAAACAATAAAGGTCCAAGAACGCTACCCTGGGGCACGCCCATATCAACATTTAAGTCCGATGATCTAGTACCATAAAATTCAACAAACTGTTTTCTACTCGTCAGATAACATCTTAATAACTTGTTGCATTGACCACGAAGACCATAACACTCCACCCTTTTTAGTAGAATATCATGATCCACGCAGTCAAAAGCCTTTGACAGATCCAAGAATACAGCCAATACACTATTTCCCTTATCCAAGTTACCATATACATAATNCGTAGTTGTTTAAAAACCATTCACAAAATACAGCCCGTCGCGGAAAATCAACTTCATGAAGTTCTTGCTGACAAGTTAAACGATAGGAGAACAAACGCAAATCTTTTTTTAACACTGTGTGGCAGGTACCGACTGATACTCCCACCATTTGTGATAAAACACGTACAGAAGTTCTTGGCGCATTTTCCATTATTTGTTGGACATTTTCTTTTAATTCTTCAGTCCGCTTTTTAGGTCGGCCGCTTCCTTCTTTTCTTGTTACACTGCCCGTTTCACGAAAAACATTAACACAACGCTGAACTGCACTTTGAAAAATTTTGTACTCAACAACGCCGGGAAATTGATTTTGAAATTCTATGAAACATTCCTCAATAGAATACTTCCATATTCCATCAATCTTGCGTCCATTTCTAAAGTAGGACTCTATGATAAACACTTTTTGTTCTTGAGAAAACACCACTTTCAACGCTTTTTAAAACGAAAATATTCAAATTGATAGCGGCGATATAGCGCTTTGACAGATGACGTTTAAGTTCATTTGCTATACGCTACGCCCTACGTCCAAATTTTCAGAACCAACTTGACCACGTTTTTATTTGAACGCTCGTTATAATTTTAAAAAAAATATATTCTCCAATTATAATTTAACTATATTTAAAAAATTTAATAATTTTAATGACAACTAGACTACTAGTGTACTTTCTGCAAATTAATAATGAAATTTTTATATTATTTAATGATTTCAATATGCACGGATGCTATTTTTCGTATCTACTTTCTAATAGATGATTTTTTTTATAAAATTATTGATAACGAGCTTTACTCTGAAAGATTATATAATACGACTTCATTTTAAGTATTTAAGGAAACTTGTAGAATTAATTTGTATTCGTAGCTTTAAAGGAACTTGAAAGTACAAGGGCCAATAATAAAAAGCGAATAGAAGGACCTAATATTTCTCCTCCCAATAACAAATTTGAGTATAAATCTAACAATAATAAGAGCATTACCTAATTATAAAATGCCACATTTCACCATTTGGACATTTTTACTGGCCGTTTTGCAAAAATGCCTTTTGCAGTCTTTTATTCTCATTTTCGGCATCATTTTATGGCCGGTAATCCGAGACTGTGGCCTTAAATTCAGGAATTTTGTCTACAACACAATACAATTGCGCCGTGGCATAAAAAGAGAACCGGGGAATTGTTCTCTAGACAAAACAGTATGAAAATAAGGTAACAAAAGATCTTATTTCAACTGGTACAAAGAGAACGCTTATTCCTGCGTTCTGTTCTACACTTATAAATAGCCCGGCCAACAAATTAATTCATTTCAAAAGACAGATTAATTTTTCATTCATGGTAAGATAATAGAGCAGCGTTCATTGTGAAATGTTCATTACTTTAATTGTCCGTCGCTAATTCACGGTTTTGTTAATTATTCTAGATGTCTGCGAGTTAGATCTACACAAATTACAAGTGTTACTTTTTTTAACATCTAAATCACCGTGCTATTAGGCGTTGTTTAACAATCTCATTCACGTCTTAAATAAATAATTCATCGGCCAATTCGTTATCTTTTTATTCCGATTTAATTAGACATATACGGAGTTTAGAATGGATCGCTGAAATTTTATTCTGATGTTAATTTCACATTCAAAATTTTTAAATTGCAGTTTTGTCACTTTTTTGTGCATGTTAACTAGACAGAATGTTCAAAAACGACCGGGATATACTTTAAGGGCGGCTTTCTTGGATGAAAATTAACCGATTTAGATGAAATTTTGCATTCTTGAGAATTTGTGGCATTAAAAAAATTTATTTTATTTCATTTCTCTTTAAGGTAACTCCATCCTTTTTTAAATATGCTAATGAAATTTAATTAATTCATTATTATTATTATTGTCTTGTTCTTGTCATGTTTTTTTTTTGGTGGAAGAATAAAATAGCCTATATCACTAAATAATCAATATATTGGCCTTAAAAATAAAACCTGCAAATGAAAAATGGAAAATACAATTAGTACGACTCAAATGCCTTATTTAGCAATCAGTAAATAACTGCTGTAGAAAATTGAAATCTATTTCTTCTGTAAAGAAGGATTTTTACAATAATATGTAAAAATATACCTTTTTACAATAAAAAAAAATACAAAATGACGTTTTATACAAGTACCTTGTCCCAGAATAATAATATAAATTGTTCAACTTTCCCATGTCTGAGGGAACCCAAACTACCCCTCACAAGTAGTAGGAGCCCGCGGAAATTGATAATTTCAACTATGCTTCCAAAATTTCCGCCGATGTTCCTAAGAAGCTCCTAGCCACCATCAAACATCGAAGGTGTAGCTGACAATACCGCTAGAAGCCGATGCTGTCGGCAGAGCAGTCGCTGATAATGCACTGCAAAAATAGGAAATTCACCTCACTACAGAATTCGAATCAAAAAATAAAACCAAAGTACCACATCAGACCTTCTAAGCGAATATAATCCAAAGATGGTCAAAATCCAAAGATGACAATTGTCGAAACCTAAGATGGACTTCGCTATAGGACCTCTGCGGATCCATCAAGGAATGCGATCAAACGTCGACCCTGATACCTTGCACCAGAAACAGATCTTGGCCAATACGAATAGGACGTTCTAAATGATTCCAATTTTGCATTGTATAAAGCCTCTGCAGATCAATAATCAAAAGGTCGTCAAAAAAGGCAAGCAAAATAAGTTATATTCAGAAGTTGCAATTAAAAAACTAAATTTCTGTAATATTTTTTTTATTGTAAAAGAATTTCTTGTCTTGTTTTTTGTATTGCTCATATAAAAAGTAATATTAAGGACACCTTTTGATTGAATTAGTCGAAAAAGCGTATAGAAAATGTACGTTTTGACGTGCCCCATACAAAGAGACCCGTTATTCAATTAGGAATATTGCAGGAGCGCTACTTTTCCTTGGATGCTAGTCAAAAGGAAGTTAAACAGAAGCGAATCAGTCCTGATTGGTATTTTGGAGTCTTATATTTGTGTTTATTGTGAAGAAAACGTCATTATCGAATGTAAAGATGGAAATAATAAATATAAAGGCGTAGCTGGAAAGAAAGCGCCATTCCCTGAAATCCCGAAATGAAACAGAAATAATATAATGAAGCAAAGGAAATATTTATTTGAGAAATTAGATTTGTTGTCCCTCTTTGTCGCTACACAAATTGCTCGAGCACAGCCAATCGATAGAGCACAGGAGACTGCTATTTCTATAGGTGGGCCGTGTTTTCATAAAAATGTATCATTAAGCTTTAAAATAAATACATTATCGTCTTTTATGCAGGGAATTTTAATTTCTCTTTTGAATACGGCTTTTATTATACAGAGAAAATGTAAATCTTCTTTAATAATTCTCTGTATCACGAGCAAAACAACTTTTTGTAACAGGCCAACAAATAATATTTTATAATGACATGCTTTTCATATCTATATCACGTTTAAATGTAAGTTTGATTGCTTATTTCGGTCATTATTTCATCTTTCTCTAAAAATGTAACCTGTATATAGAAATACCTACAGTAAAATTATAACAATACATTAGCAATCAACACTACAAGATTTAATTGAATTTAATTGAGAATTCATATATTGTGAATATATGAATTCTCAATTAAATTCAATTAAATTTTGTAGTCATGGTGTGAAATGTAATAAAAAAATACATATATCTGGTTGAAGTAAATGTAAGTAGTTCAAGTCCTTGTTTCAGAAATTGCAGTTATTAAATTGCTTTAATATAAATGTAATCTAAGGAAAAGAATACTTACTGCAAAATTAAAACAATAAAAATTTATTACATATTATTTTGGAGATATTCTGTAAAATTACTGACTACTATATGAAAACCATACCATGTGCAAGTGTAACTTAGAATTTTTTATTTAACGATTCTTCCTTTTTTATAAAATGTTAAAAAGGAATACTATTAAATTACAACATTTTAAATTGATTAGTTGTCAGCAATGTATGTTAGAACATCTGTTGAAATCTGGATTCAGATGTTGACAGTTACAGTGTAACGTGTTCGTAAAATATTCTGTAAAATTACATTCCACTCTGGTAAATTTATTCTGCGGAAAAGAGAGCAGTAAAATTGCAAAAACTAAAATTGTTACTTCTTGTAAGCAACATATTTTAGTTATACTTTAAAGAATTTGTAAAAATATTAAAATACATACGACTTTCGTAAATTTAAACAAACTACTAATATAAATTTTATGTAAAATTACAGTTAAAGATAAAATTGAATATAAATGTAATTAAAAAGGAAACGGAAAACTTAAGCAAGTGCAAGGGAAATCTTTGTTTCAGCAATAATTGTTGCATAAAGAAATAATATACAAAGAGGAATACAGTAAAATTAAAACTATTAAAATTAATTACTTATTAATAATACACTTTGTAAAATTTAGTTGAAATATGAATTCAGCTTTTAACAGGTAGATACATTGCAAAGTGTTTATAGAAATACCCTGTAAAATTACATTCCATTACTATAAATATATTATACAACTAATATAACTTTTATTGCTATTATATAAAAATTTCTATATTTCTATTTCAGTAAGTTCGACTAGGGAATTCTTTTTGTCAATAAAATTATACAATGCACAAAGGAATACAGTAAAATTAGACCATTAAAAATGATTATTTTTTATGAACAATACACCATGTAAAATTAATTTGAAATATGAATTCTCATATTTACAGTTACGCAATAGAATATCTATAAAAATGTTCTGTAAAATTACATTCAACTCTCGTAAATTTATTACACCTCCATATATCTTATTGTAAATCTACAGGCGAATGTAAAATTGGAGGTACGTTGGTAGAAATACTATTACATGTAATATCTATATCAAGTTTAAGTATACACTGAAAGAAATGCGCTTTATTCTTTATTAGAATTCTATATGCCATTATAAGACCATTGTATACTATATGTGATGGTTAAACAGGCGAATATTGGTTTATAAAACGCGTACAGCTAGCACAGTTGTATAGTGACTATAAACCTTATTCTTTATTAAATTATTGTATAACTAGTATACAACTTTTCTTATATCCTTTACGAAATAATAGCAATGACTGTTATTAAAGTGTTCCATATCGTTATTAGAACATCTAGTACTGGTTATAAGTTTTATAATAATACATGTATTAAACTGTTGTATACTCTGTATGAGTTAAAAACATATGTCATTAAGTTTTCAGAAATTTTATTGGATAACTGTAATTACAAGCTAAGGTTCTAATGTAAACATACATAAAACATACTTTTAAGCATTAAAAATGATGACAAATCGCTCCCAAAACTGTCCAGTTTATTTTCTTAGCAACGATGCACCCGTATTTTCTTGTATTACATGAGAATTTGCACTATAACTCTTCCACCTTAAGAATGAAGCATCCCCAGAAAGGTTGAGCTTCTTTCCATATAATTTTATTTCCTCTGGTTGATTGACTTTATACCCATGCTCTTCTTTGTCACCGTTAACCTTCTGTTCCTCCATCTTATGTAAAACTTAACATCAGCGATTTCTAATAGGACCTACAAAATAATAATTTTTAAGATTTAGACAAGATTTACATTTGAAAAAACAAAACAATTACAAGCCATAAAACAGTTAGATACTTACATAATAATTTTCCATTTCACACAACGCGATATGATCATGTATCCCACAAAACATGTGCATATACTGTCCATTTTCATCAAACTAGACGTGTGTAAGTCGATGCACAGCGGACTGTCGGAAATTTAACGATCATAACCGATTATGCACCGAGAGGTGACGATCACTTAACCATTATAAGATGCGTTTTACACGTTAAAAACGGAAACATATTCAGTATAAGAACGAATAATTCTGTTAATACAATTGTTATATACAAATTCGGATACTGGTCTTTATACAACAAATCTTCCCTACTTATACAATTGGAACATAAAGTCCATAACACATAATAATGTATAAGTAATTCATTTTAACCTTTATTTTATAGATGCATAAGGTGTATTAAGCACCTTCCAGTTAAACTCATTGAATAATGAGTATGGAGATTATTGCTTTTTTTTAAATAAAAGTTGTATATTTGTTATAAAAGTTTTAATATGCGCTATACATTATCCTAAATAAACAGTTTAATAAGCCCATTTCTTTCAGTGTAGATTTAATGCTTGTTTCAGCAGTTCTATATTTTATTAAAGATTAGGTACTTTGCAAAAAGAAATACAGTAATTTTATACATTTAAAATGTATTACTTATCAGAAATATAAGTTGTGAATTCATATATTTACCATATAGTATCTGTAAAAATATTATGTAATTCGATATCCTGAAATACGTTAAACGACTAATGTAAATTTTAAAGTAAAATCATAGCTGTATACAGGGTATTCCTAAATAAGTGTCGCAACGGAAAACTGTAAATTCCTCTTGAAAAAAGAAACATTATTTTCCTCTTCCATTTTTCTCTCCGGGCTTTCGTTTTCGAGATACACGGTGTCAAAACTTTAATTTTTTTTTAGTTTTTCGCCAATATCTTAGGAATCGTTTGAACTACAGGACTGAGCTTTTGTACACACATTACCACTATTAATAGCTACTTTTTCGCACCCTTCTCGAATTCATTGGACGTGCCAGTGGTGGAGATTTTAAGGTATCGTAAGGGTTTTTCCCCCCCTAAATTTTACGCCACTGGAAAAATTGACTTTTGACAGCAAATTCTAAAGCGCCAATGAATTTTACACAATAAGAGTTCTCTTGGTTCATTGCTCTAAAGTCAACCGTTTTCAAGAAAAATGACTTTTTATGAACAAAAGCAAACATTTTGCTAACGTTTCGAAAATTTTTTACTTTTTGCATTTTGCATTTTGAACATTTTGCAAGTGCAAGTAACTGAACAGAACATCCGGAGAACGAAATGCATCGTTTATGAAATCCATGTCAATACTATCGAAAAGTTGACCGATAGAGGTGAAGCCGCAGCGGCAGAAAGAAACATGATTAGAAGATGTAATGCGTGCATTCAAGCCAACGGACGTAATTTTGAACAGTTTCTGTAAATTTTACTCGCCAAATTAAAAAAAAAAGTTAAAATCCTATCTGTTGTTAAATTTCGTTAAAATTGTTAATTATTACTACCTATTTTTTGAATTACAAAAGATTTTCGAAACGTTAGCAAAATGTTTGCTTTTGTTCATAAAAAGTCATTTTTCTTGAAAACGGTTGACTTTAGAGCAATGAACCAAGAGAACTCTTATTGTGTAAAATTCATTGGCGCTTTAGAATTTGCTGTCAAAAGTCAATTTTTCCAGTGGCGTAAAATTTAGAGGGGAAAAACCCTTACAATACCTTAAAATCTCCACCACTGGCACGTCCAATGAATTCGAGAAGGGTGCAAAAAAGTAGCTATTAATAGTGGTAATGTGTGTACAAAAGCTCAGTCCTATAGTTCAAACGATTCCTAAGATATTGGCGAAAAACTAAAAAAAAATTTAAGTTTATCTCGTGTATCTCGAAAACGAAAGCCCGGAGAGAAAAATGGAGAAGGAAAATAATGTTTCTTTTTTCAAGAGGAATTTACAGTTTTCCGTTGCGACACTTATTTAGGAACACCCTGTATAAGTTAGTAAAGTTAAATCAGTTTATATATGTTATTTTAATTTAAAGAAACAATTTACACTTCAACTATAACAACACATGACGGAAATTTGGTTGTGCTTAAAATTCCGATTGAATAGTGCTGTTTGAGTTTACACTTCGGCTATGACAACACATGGATTGAGATAATTAGATAATACTTAAACGAAATGGGCATCATATTTGTATAATTACACTGCAATATAAATGAATGGCTGAAAAGTTTACAGAAAATTTCTTCAACAACAACAATTTGTGAAACAATGTTATTAAAACTGGATATGACTGGACACGTGACCTTTTAATGTTTTAATAATCTCCTATCTAAAATTTATTTACACATTTGCAAATCTCTGTAGATGCCTATACTTAAGTAATTTCGTAAAAATTCATTCGTTGTGTTTGACGACTATAAACCATGACAAAAGCCTTTTGTTAATGACTTCGCATATTTGGTAACTTCTGTTGTTTAATATACAGTATGAGTCATGATATATTTCGCGCTGCTATGAAAAATTAATTAATGTTTGATATGAAAATATATTTCCGAGGGAATGGAAATTCAAAAACCGTGTTCGCCCAAACACTCGCATGCTGATCTCACGTGTATCTGTTCTGTTTTCCATAATTTTAGATTACGATTAAATTAAATTAAATTATTATAGTTCAGAATAAAGATAATGGCAACGTGACCCCTTTGATCCACGATTGTTCTCGGATAAACAGTGTTATTTGGAGGAGTCCACGATCAGGACGCATTCTTGATTTTAACATAGTTAGCTGGCGAGGCCAGATCCGTCCGAGATTGCTTCGAGTTATGCTAATTCTATCTGTAGTTATTTGTGCGCGGAAATTGTGAAGTAAATCGTAATTATAGTTCTAAATAGTTCCTTGATTCCCGATGATAGTGGTTTAAGTGGTCAGTTGAAGTCTACGATTGGTCGAGTCGAAGATGTCACACCAAGGAACGCTAAATATTCATTTTGGAAGAGGAAACAGCAAGCGGGGAGCGTAATTACAGGCTGCCAGCTCTACACAAAAAAGGTGTTTAATGATGTGGTATGTTTTGGAAATAGATTGCCTTTGTGCTACATAACAGCGAAGGATATGTTTATGAATTCGTGTTACACATTTCCAAATTGATTTAGGAAATTAAATCTGTTACTTGGTTAATGACTGACTGGGTGACGCGAAGGTAGAGAATAATTTATTATATTTACAGCTCGCTTAAACTTGGAAGGAAAGGCCCTTAAATTATAAAAATTTAACCAGCATTTACATATTTGGCATATTTGGGGTGTGTGACACTACCATTGAAAATATTATACTATTCCCGTGTTCCATAATAATGGGCAGTGATTCATATCCAGCACTTAAACAAGTAAGGGAGGTGAGCGGTGCAGGGAAAAGATTCCACAGGCGAACTACTAAACTTGAGAAGGGGTCAAAGAACAGAAAATTATAAAAAATAAGTTCGCGGTGAATATTTACTTTAAAAGGTTTTTAGACTCATCTGTCATCCTCTTCACAACTATTGTCGTTTCGGACGGCGATGGTCTACCACCACCCACTTACACCTACCTAATACGCACGCACACTTTATCAATTATAATAAACACCCTGTTCCAAATATCCTGCTGTACTTCCAATATGAGTTATTATTAGGCGCCGCCCTTTTCCAGACGGTGAATATTGCCGTCGCCGTCGTGCCACATTTTTGTCACCGTATGATTTTAATTTATCCATGTTTCATCCGTGTAATATATTCTACGATTTAGTTTTCAAGCTTCTAATACTTGTCTTAAATAGTTTTTTCGCGATCTCACTATTTCCTCGCATAGTTCGCAAAAGCACCCTTCTAGATATTCTAGGCAAATTTTGATCCTGTGAGATAGCAGCCTGAATTTTTTTTATTGTCGGAAGTTGCGAAATTTGCTGCAGCAGAAGAATATCTGGTACACGCCAAACGCAGCAGAATAATATCCTAAAACTGTGCAATATCGACTGCTCTGGGAGCGCACGACAATATCCTTTGCAGAAAAAAATGACCTCGGATGGAGCGGGGTCGAGCGGGATTATCGCTCTTTACCCACTGCTCTGGGAGTTTTATACGAAGAATTTACAAACGGTTCGTACTTCTCTTTGTGTTAACTGCTAAAAATGGTGAGCCGGATTAAAGATGAAATCACTGCCCATTATTTTGGGATCCGATTGTAGATGTTGTGACAGTAATAGTAATAACAGACGGTATTTGTTTAGAAAAAAACGTCAAATAAATTGCAATATCTAAGATATCTGTAGATACGTGTAGTTAAAGAAAGGAAAAATAATAAGTTTCATGAATTGTGGAAATATGTTGAATAAGATGTTTTTAACTTTAAAGAACAGTGAAAAATTAGCTTGCTTCTAATCCAACCTTTTCGATTAAAAAGTTAAGACTTTTAATTATGCTATTTACCCATTTGTTCTTCATCACTAAGTTGAAGCTCACTAATATTGAGAGCTACTAGAGCTACTAGAGCTTTTTATCAGTCGGTTCAAGATTTATACTGATGAACTGATTCAGAATAATATATGAGATTTATATTTCACATACCACTATCAGCAAATTGTCAAAAGCTCAAAATTCCTTAGGTAATATGGAAAAAACTGTTCAATTGTTTAGCTAATACCTATATAGAGTATCTCAAAAACGAAATTATTATCCACTGAAATACACTGAAACATAGATCCCCTTGCAGTTTCCAGATCGTTCTTTTGGATTTGGTTTTCTGACGCTTTTCTATAAGTATAAGTTAAGTTTGTTGAAGAATATTACGAGAATATTAAGAACATTACCATCACTTAGGGGTTCTATACTAACAATTCTGTTGATTCAATAAATGTACTGTTCACATATGAACCAATATTTTAGTTTTAGAGTTGCTAATTCCAGCTTCCATGTAAATATTGGTTAAAGCTGGGGATAAGAATAAACCCATAGTTGCTCCTTCACTTTTCTCATAAAATTGATGCCTGAAAACTGAAGCAGAAGACGATCCATTGGATGCTGACCTTTGCCGAGTTAACTAAATCCTCCTTCTCTTCTGCTACCTTACTTTGGTTATGTTCTGACTTCATTATGTCCAATATGTAAGTTGTATGGTAATTTCTTCATTTTCCTTCAGTATTTTGATGATTTGGATTTCAGTCTTGGAGGATAATAAAGATAATGAAATGTAAAGTATTTGTTTAGTTGGCTTCAAACTGTTACAAGCACCAGTAACAAAACCAAACATTTTATTGCTTTTTGATGTTGAAAATGAATATGTGACGAGAATTTTATTTTTTATTTCTTCAACATTCTTATCAAAGTTGTATTTATATGAGAATATGTTTAAGGTATGAGTAAAACAATTACTTTTTGATGGGTTTAGACCTCTTGATGATTTAAGAAACATACCACTCTCTCTTTCAAAGGAAACTGAAGATAAAGCCTTCCGACTGGTATTTGTATTCGCTACGTGCACAGGTCCATGATATTCCAGTTAGTTCTAATCTTTTTGGATATCTATTGCCTTCCTGTATATGTCCTGTGATCTGCAACCTCTGATTTTTTACATTGTTATTCTGCTAGTGACACTTGTTCTTATTTAACCTCGGTGTGATGTGTATTTTCATTTGTCTAATGTATACTTTTCCGCATTTATAAGGAGTGCTGTTACACTGAGGCCTACGAATAGATCGTTTATGCACGTGTCGTAGGAAAGGTTATATAATAACAAGAAAGTACTGATACATCATCAAGAAAACCCAATGTTTCTACTACAGCAACTCAACGGACAGTTTTTTCTAAGACTAGCTGCAGAAACGATGTACTCAAAGGTCCTGGTGTACATAGCATCCCATTTATATCAGGAAAAGTATACATTGGACAAATGGGACGACAGGTCAGTACGAACTTAAAAGAGCACAGATGTCACTCGAAAGATGACATCGTAAAAGAATCAGCAGACATGCGATAAGCTTAACTAGTAATGGAATTCTGGTGAGAGGGAGATTTTGGGGAAGACTCTTCATGGGAATGCCATGAACCACTGTACAGAGCAAATATAAATATCAACCAGAAGATTTAATCTCCAATTTCAGGGTTTCTTCTGAAGAAACCGATCACAATCAACCCGGAAATTGTTGAACCATTGACAACTGTCATAAAAGCCTGCAAACCAAACTAGTTACTATCTGAGATACATTGTTGAAAAGTTAATCTAGATCTTACTTGGGAATATATATTCTAATGATTTAGGAATAGTACTCAATATACATACTGATGTGTATTTTTTGATTTGAGTTCCGTTTTCTTTTTTTTTTTAACACACAAATTATATTTAAAGAACTTTTCATCACTCATTAAATATGTGACATTAAACAACCGAATTCATTTGTAAATTGGTGTATCTTTTAGTTAATTACTTTGTTGTCAAGCTTTTAATTCCCCGAATCTGTTTCTACCTATCCATTATGGCTATTTTATTTGTAAACACGCTAATGGGCATACTTGTTCCAGAAATATGTCTTCGAAGCGGAAGTCCCCTCCAACGAAACTCCACGAAGGCTCCACCAACTCGACGGAGACGGCGACTTCATTGCATCAATCGGCCATCGGCAGCGGTAGCGAAGGAGGAGGACTTACCGACCTGGACGAGACGAGCAGCAACAACCTGAGTGACATCTGTGAGGAGGACACTAACACGATGGTGCACAACTCCGCGCCCTTCTACAAACTGTCGGAGTCCTCGTCGCCGGGAAGTGCGTCCGGAAGCGACGTCGATGACGTGGACGAGATTCGGACTCCACCTAACAAAACCGCGAAAATGATGTGCTCCTCGGAACCGAGCGTCCTCATGTCGACTAGTATTTCCGCCCTGTCGCTCCACGCCGAGCAGACGGACAGACGGAGGAACTCTTCCTCGGAGTGTAGTAGTCCCACGTCAGACATAAAGGCGAACATTCATTATAATAATAATAATAGTAGTTTACATAATAACAATAGTTCCTCTCACCCGTTAAAGCGATCCATGGACGACGTACTTAAAAGATTAACGTCTAAAATTAACAGCAGCACAATCAAAGAGGAGAAGAGGCCGACGCCGTCCTCCACGCCCAATTCGACCCATAACTCGTAAGTACGACTCAGAATTTATGAATATGTAACTAGCGTTATCGTGCAGAATGTTCGTTCCTCAAAGAGTTTGCAATACTTTCGTTCACCACCCTGAGTGCTCACTGAGTCACCCACTAATTGATCACTGACCATTGTTCCTTATTACGAATGCGTAGAAATACTACGTTTTTATTTATTTAATTATTTATTATTTTGTTTACAAATTTTAAGCTCGAACACCAAATTTCTTTTCGAATTCGAAATTCCCAGTATTGAATTACACCCACAATATCTAGTAAATAGCTAAAATCATCAGTCTATCTACAGACGTGTTATGAGTGTAGATGAGATATAACCTAAAAAGTATATGTCAGTAGGTACATGTGCCAGGAGACAAAGTAGCAAAGACATTTCGCAAAGAAATAAAATTGTAATAAAATATTCTATTTTGTATAATTACTTCTTGTTTTTGTATAGCACCAAAGAACTGTTTGACACAGGAAAATACCTTTTAAATATACATAAATTACATTGTTTATATGATAAAAAATTAATAAATTATAATTTTCTTAGAAGTTTCAAAAATGCTTAATTAATTATTATATATTATCTTATCATGTAGTACGTAGAAGATTTTTGTTATTGAAAACCTTAATTGTATTATTGTTGAATTAAGTATTTTGTAAATGGCTTTTCTTTTATGGTATCCGCAAGTGTTGTTCTTCCGAGAACCCAAATTTATAAAATTGAGCTAACATATAAATAATTTGCATAACGTTGGCGGAATTCTTAAAAAACAACATAAATAATGTGTTCAAATAATCTTAACTACATGTTTTCGAGATTCATTTATATCCATTTTTAATATTATCACTAAAAATTTTACGAGCTACCAGTTTCTGACTTTATAGTAGTCGTGTAGCAGTGTCGCTTATCATCATTTTAAATATAAATGAGGATTTTTGCTCCTTTATATAATCACACGAATTTATGAAACATAAAATACTTGATACGTAATTTTTTATCAAGCATAATTTTGCCAGAAATCACGAAGTTTGCTTTAAGATTGGACAAAAAAATGTTAATGCCCGGGATTAAGGCAACAGTATTTTAAAATGACATATCACCTAAAAATGTCACTAAAGTAATTTTATCTTAATTTAAAAATTATTTTTTTTTATTTTATAGACTATATTTATCAAAAGGTACTTACTGTTTAATTGTGTCCTGGGTCTACTCAATAGAGTTCAAGTCATACATATGGCAATCTTAAACGAATATTATACAATATCCGGTATATTGTATAATACACCATATTTTTATTTTCGATACCTTTAGTAATAACTAAAACGGTATTCTAAAATAAAATGAGTGGTAATTCTTAAGCAAAATAATGAATTTTCAAATGCTTATTAAATAAAAGCTTATTATTAACTAATAAGGTGTTCAAACAAACCGCCTGCTTGAGCTTCACTATACCCTAATCTGTCTTAAAATTCTTGACGAACATTTGACAAAATTTCAGGAGTAACTGATCCTAAAACATTTTTAATTTTAAGCCGTAATTCGTCCAAATTTGCGGCTCTTTCGTGTCGACGTTTTTAGAGAAGTTGCGTTAAATGACCCCATAAAAAGAAGTCGCAGGGTGTCAGATCTGGAGATCGAGGAGGCCAAGGTATGATACCTCTTGTGGAAATAAGTCTTCAAGGAAAAGTTTGTTCCAAATAATCTTGAACTGGCCTTGCGTTGTGTGCAGGACATCCGTCTTGCTGAAATAAAATTTCCTCAAAATTTACATCCAAGTTTCGTACATCATGTACAACACTATTTTGTAATAAATGCAAATATCTTTCAGCATTTAAGTTACCATCAATAAAAAAGGGACCCACAATATTATCGCCTAAAATGCCAGCCCAAACATTTACCTTTTGAGGGTACTGCGTTCTTAATGGTATACTTAAGTGCTTGTTTTCCCGGGACCAATATTGGACCACTGAAGGATTATGACGGTCAAGTAGGGAAACAGATGATTCGTCTGTAAATAAAATCTGCCTAGTAAATTCATTATTTTCCTCTATTTTTTCCCTAATGGATTCACAAAACTCCATACGCCTTATTTGAGCACCAGGAATAATTTTTTGAGAAGTTTGCATTTTATAGGCTTTGTAACCATTCTTTTTTAAGATGCGACGAACTGTACAACTTGGAATGTCAAGTTCTTCGGAAATTTGGGAGGAAGACACAGCTCACTTACTTCCACAAAAGCACCTCTTTTTCTTGCCTTGCTTCAGGAATTTGACGAGGTTCCTGATTGCTACATTTCGTACACCGATTAGCACATCCACACTCCTCAAACTTATCAAATATATTCAAAACGGTTCTAGCAGTGACTGGTTCGTCGGTGTATGAAAATATAAATCGACCAACGACTTCCTCTGCACTTTCTGCACGACAATACAATTTAATAATATTAATTTTTTGTTCAACACTGTACACCATTTCTATTTTGTAATATTCCGTCTACTTCTTACCAAAGGTTTGAGTGGAATAATAATAAAAATAAAACTAAACAAACAGCAAAGCGCTTTAGGTATTCCGTCGGTTCACAAAAAATGCAACGGGGCACGTACGCCCCCACAGCCAACCAATTACGACTTAATCTATGTGAAAGAATTACCTAGTCAGACCGGTATACAACTGTTATGTGGTTTGCTGAAATTAAAGAGCCTTATACCAACATTGCACAATTGGTACTAAACCACTAAAAACTAAGCATCTTCGTATCAAGTTTCATCCAAAAAAAAGTAAAGCGTCCTTCTTCTCGATATTTCTTAACGTTAAATATTTTAATCGACAATGCAGGATGTTAGGTTTTTCAATAAGAATTTTTCTTTTTTTTGACACATAGAGACACACTACAATTTTCTTGAGCGTAACAGATGTTTTAATGTCTTTGGTTCGTAAAGAAAATCAATTTTATATGTTGTTGTTGCAAGCAACTCTGCAGTATGGAACTTGCTTTACATTTAAGTAGTTAATAGAGTCTTCCGTTGTCTTTTTTACTTGAAAATCAAAATAGTCTTTTCTTGCTGACAGATGCCATAGGTGTTTCGAGAATTGGCTGATTTCTGTATCCTTTTTGTTTTTGTTTTTGTTATCCGCATTCCGATCACATACTTCAACAACATGAAATTGTTTCTTGTGGACCACTTCTAATAGTGTTTCCTTGAGTATTTGCTGTTTTCACAATTTTGCATTTATGAAACGCTTACCTATCATTGAAGTTTGTAAAAAAATGGATCCAGTTAAGGGTCTCGACAGGACACGTCAGTCTTACGCTTATTATTGGACTTATGAGCACAAAGTTCATTTGTGATTCAAAACCTTGGTGAAAATAAATTTTATGCCTCTGCATTTCTTTAATTTTACAGACTCAAACTGGTACCCAATTATTACATTTACTACTGAGTGGGTCTATTTATCTTTGTTTTGTAAAATAAAATCTTTGGCAATTTTAGTATGTTATTAAAATTTAATTATAATTCCTCCCTAATGTAATTCAAAAACATTATCTATGCATTTTCCATTTTGTCAAATTCTGCGTAAATGAATCCTGGTAAAGTTTTTTCTTAATTTATTACCCTTATTATAATGAATTTCGCAACACTTCGAGTATTTAATAGTAATAATGAATTTCTAATACTCATGAATTTTAATTAAACCATTATTGTGTCGTGTTAAAATTGATTTAATCACTCGTATCGTGAGTGACGCATTAATCGTCCTTAGAAATTTGCACTGGCTTAAAAACTGAATTTATAGGTCAGCGTGTACAGGATAAACAATAAATTTTAATAATAGCAGACATAACACTGATTACATACATTTCGTTTTTAAATCGTATTCATATCTCCGAGAAGCTTGAAAATGTTAAAAATGATGTAGATAAAATGAAGAACTATTTGGTCATAATCCTTATTATTTTAATAATATTAAGTACAGGGTGATTCACAAACGATGACCAAAAATGAAACCTCGTATTCTTTGGTGAATTTTAAGGGGATTCATTCGTATAAAGTTTTTATCTAGGACGCTTCGTTAAAAAGATACAGGGTGTTAAACTTAAAAAAATATTTTTAAATTTTTTAAATAATTTAAAAACTTGTAAGTGAAATAATTTAAAATTGGGCACATGTATGTTTGTAAACATTGTCCAAAATCTGAGGCCTCTTTCTAAAATTTAGATGTACCAGTGGCGGAGATACAGGGTATCGGCAGCATATTTTTCGAAATAAAATAATATGCCAATGTTTTACAATAACAATCATGATATTTTCGGATTTGTCTTTCAATTTTCTACAAATTACTACTTTCTTATGTTTTTCGAGAAATGCCTGATTTTCGAGTAAAACTTAAATAACGAACTGATAACACTTTTACTTAAATGACATGACAAACACTAATCTTTCGGTTATTTAATCGAATAAAGAAATTGATAACAATACTCATCATATTAATGATTTTATTTGAATGCTCAAAAATAACTCCATTTCCATGAACACAGGCGCGACATTTTTTTAGTATCGAAAATGTAATTTGTTCGAAATTTATTGTTGCTTTAATTTTTTGTTACTGTTTGTGAATCACCCTGTGATTTAACAGTACAAATATGTATAATCTTTTTTTAATTAATTATTTTTTTTACAAAAAGTAAAAATCACTGTGCTAAAGTTTGCAACATTAAGAATAGTTCAATATTTCTACGGTAACATAAAATAGGGTAGTTAATTTTCGCTTCGATTTTATTCTTTTAAATGTCTTGTTCTAGAGGAGACATGTGACGATTGTAACAAAAAAGATAATCATAATCGTATCTCTAGTATGTGAACTTTTTTTAATTATATGATATCAGCACGTATATGTCTGATAAATCCACATTTGAATTTGATTTAAAGAACTAAATGAAGAGAATTTTCCGAATAATTAATTTAATTAGTAGTATTATTTGTTACAACTGGCTTCGAGCCGGTATTGACTGTAACACAACAATGTTCAGTTGTAACATAATGTAAATATTATGTCATTTTTGATTTTTATTATTTACATTAGGAATAAATATTTACAACAAACAGAATAAACAATGATTGCCAAAATAAATTTTAAATAATCCTAAAATGGTATAAAATAAATAATATTTCAAATACTTATATATCGCGATAAGTTAGATGTAAATATTGTTACAAAAATATTGCTCTCTGAGAATCGCAATTATTGCAAACAAAACAAGTAATTATATTCCCTCATTAAAGCTATTTTTTAATAAATAAGCTTATTAGCTCTTGCATTTTTACTTTGTTTTAAAGATGTAAACCTAATTAAAATAAATATTTGACACAAGGAAACAAAAGGTATCTATTGAAGTGTGTATTGAAGAATTGCACTGTTGACAATTTAACAATTAGAATAATGAAGGAAATTAATGTTTGTCAAATATAAATGTTTAATATGTTACAATCTATCTTATACACATTTTAAAGTCGACACCATCAGACGCGGTTTAATATATCAGCACATATCGCGTTATCAATTTTAGAAGAAAATTATGATAAATGTTATAACTACGTCACTTCTTGTCTTGTTGCACTGAGATTCCAACCAAAACCTGCAATAGAACAAAGGGCAACTGGTGACGATTAAGTTAGCTCATTAGCTATTTCAAATATCCTTTTTACTCTAAAAAAAACGCGTTTGACATTAACCTCCATAAGTACGTGCTCCAAAGATATGCGCACTACATATGCTTATACAGTGTCACAATAGTATGGTAACCTCTGTATTGCCTTGACCCCCCTTTCCATCAACTGCAGATAATGTGACATAACCCATTTTTCCCACAACATTTATATGCCTTTGTAGTATCAATACATCCATTCATGATTATAATTTCTCTTTCAAAAGAATAATAAATCAATTATTTATCGAATATCGGAAACTGAGTTTTATGTAAGAGTTATTATTGCTCTCCGATTAAGCCTATTTAAACAATAACATTGTTACAGTTATGTTTAAAAATGTCGTTTATTTCCTGAAGATTATGGGTCATCAAATCTGTATAATGAAAACAAGTCATAGACGACTGTGATAGTAGTACAGTGTTAGCCTGATAACATGGAATTATAGACTCAATAAACAAAAGATCGTTACAATTATTTTCTACAGATGGTTTTGTTTCAGTGCGGTGGCGGTGTTTATAAATAGCTCGTGACAAACTACAAATACTAAATTTAGAAATTCATTTATCGAAATTTAATTACAGTGACATAAAAAAAATTGCCTGTACTTTCATGCTACGTATATTGTCCGCAGTATTTCGCCTCCTGATCACGAATCCGGTGTCAGAAATGATTGGGTACCTACTAAAGTTATAAAGTAAAAAAAGATATTATGAAATGAATTTCGGAATTCTGACCTCAAATTCGCAATCAGCAACCTTGAAAACCCCCGTAGGTATATCATATTTGGCGCGAATGTGTTATTTTTTTAAAATTTGGTCGGCCATCTCGGATCAGCCATCTTCAATTTTGCGGATCTATGATTAGCGATCCCGAAAACCCCCGTATACCAAATTTGGCGATAATCTGTTATTTTTTGAAAATTCGTGATATCTGACCGTTTTTTTTTTTGAGGTTAGAAAAAGAACCATGAATTCTGACCGCAGATTCACGTTTGGTGGGGTCTTAACCATATAAATGAACATTTGAATATAGAAAAAAAAATTTTTTTTCCTAGCACGTTTTCGTGAATTGCTATTTTTGACCAGTTTTTTGAGGTTAGGGAATTCCTATGATGTGGTAGCTCAATTCTGACACCGGATTCGTGATCAGGAGGCAATACGGATAACAAATGTCGCATGAAGAGTACAGGCAACTTTTTTTTATGTGTGACTGTGTCATCTTTTGAAGAAAATTATTATTAATTCACTTACCATGTAATCTGGAATTTAACACACCTATAAAAAATTATCCACAAATTTACTTCGAGATTTCACGAAATATGGACTGTTAGAAAGACAATTTTTTTTTGAAAAAGTTCAGTACTTCTTGAAGATGTACCACTAGGTGTCAGAGCTCAGCGTGCAAGAGCACGAGAATATTTAAATGAAGAATCTTGGCGCACCTCAATTTTGTCCTTCTCGAATATCCGATTTAAATCCTATAGATTTTTGTATTTGGAGTAATTTAAAAACTTTAGTGCAAAGACACGTGTAGAAGATATTCAAGAATTAAAGAAAGAACCGCATTATTGATTCGTGTTTCACAACAACTCTTTAATTTAAGATAAATACGCATGGGAACAAATTTGTTTAAATAAATAAAGTAATTTAAAACAGACCGAATAATCTCCCCCTTAATTGCTTATAATCAAATTTTTGGGAAAAAATATTTGAATATTTGGTGATATTTAAAAAAATAGTGAAAATGCCTCTTTCGTATACCTATAGTTAGGTGTAACTAAAACTTACTGATATTATAAATTATATCATTCCATTTTTTTTCGTACTTATTTATTTACATCCTGTGTTCAAGCATAGTAGTATATTTTCCCATGTTTTTTTTAATACTGACACTTTTTCTTAGAGATGCTATTATTAGGCAATTTACCTTATAAATCTAACAAAAAAAAATAGCGATTCCTGGATATTTTATGGTATGTAATACATTTTTACCAATACTTTCTCCATTTTACTGCTTTGTTGTTCTAAGAAATCGTTGTTAATTAGTTTTTCATTAATATTTTCAATATTGGATGAAGCAGCACTATAATTCAGCAGTTAACTCATGCCTATGCCAAAATAGTTGAATATCAAACTCGAGATTCTACTAGATACGAATATTTTTCCATTTACATAAAATTACCTTATATATCATCATCTTTACTGAATTATTCAACTAAGACTCCGTAATAAATCAGTTGCCATTCCGGAACATGGCATAAAAATGCATAAAATGCAGCTACCTAGGAATAGCTCAGCTCACAATCTCAGTTCATAAACTTCTATTTCTCACAAGAGCTGAATGCAAACAATTCATATGTGAAAATATTACAAGGAGTTTGCGAGGAACTGAGGTATGAGATTTACCAAGCAATTGTGCTAAACGCAGAGCTCTTATCTTGCAAATCTTTTATGAAAGCTGAGCGTTCTGTTGAACAATAGGGGGGACCGGTGTCGATTTCAATAATAATTACACATCTTGGAGCTTAATGTGTTTTAAGTATTTTGTTGAAGTTCTATCAGACAAACGTACCTGTATGCTCATTAAATCTAAATTTAATTTTACCTTCAAATAGCTAATTGAAAAATTCTTACAAAAATGTAAATTTTACTTGCTTGTTACAACTGACATTAACTGGTGTTCAGGTACAGTTGTATCAAGCTACAAAAAGTAACAAACACGTATCTAATAATGCCTTTTTTCAAAATAATATTAATTATATTAATATATGATTGTAAAGGGATAATTAGGAGTAAATAAGTGCTAATTGTCTATTGTAACAAAAATTGCACTATTAATCTCCAAGCCGAAAATGTTTGAAGGATTTTCTTTACACCAATAAAGGTACATGTTACAGTCAACACCAACAGACGCCATATTGTGTAATTTGACTCATTTGTATCAAAAACACATGTTGTATGCTCACGTATCTTCCAACTAAAATTAATTAATACAAGATTAATGATTATCAATTAATAAGGATAATAAGAATAGTAGCCTACTTATTTTAAACATCGCTGAAAAGTATAGGTATAGTAGGCAATAACTACGGCGGTTCTGGTCTTGTACATTCATGTTTGTTACAATTGAAGCTCTGTTACAACCGACGCGACGCTTGTCTCCCCTATTATTTCTTCTTTCAGCGTTTTGTCATGTCTTTGAGAAAGTGTACGTTTTACTTTGTAAGTCCCTACCTTTGTCCGGTGATACATGTTTATAGTAGTCCGATTTAACTTTTTTTTCATTTCTTTCCACAATAAAAGGTTATAGATAAGGATCTGTTTACAGAGATGTAGAACCCACGGCGGCTATTCAGCAGGCGCTCTCTGGCGACAATTACATGGAAAAGGACAGAAAACTATCCGAGCTGATATTCCAACTACAAATGGTCAGAGAACAACTGCTTACGCAACAGCATGATTCGAGCAAGGTAGGAGTTTTTAGTGGTATTATCTTAATAACCTGTTTCGCGCATTCTAATTGTTTTTACGGCTCTATTAGGTAACTAATAGAAAACGTTGAAAATAACGCGGCAATAAATAATTATTGTTGCATTTCAACAAAATAGTAAAAACTGACAAGAAATTGATTATTTCATGTTATTATTGCGCCCACGGACTCTGTAGTTTATGAATTTGATTATAAATATAAAGGGTAACAGTGTTGTTGTGACACACTTTAAGAGCGACTTATTAAAAGGGTAGTGCACTGTACCATTAGCCATAATTAAATGTTGTATTTTACATTTTATTTTGAAGGAAAGTATATCCCTTAAGAATCGTTTTAGAAAAAATATTGCTGATTTTTTTTAAATTTTAATGACATGTTAAAGTTTGTTGCAACGTTAATATTAACACTGATATTCAGCAATGCTATAAATTTGCTCTGACAACCTGCACAACATTTTGGTTTATTTACTGACCCTCATATTCATGTTTTTTCGCTATTAAATTTACGAAACATATCTTTAAATATTTTATTAAGAAAAAATACTGCTCTATAAAAAGTGTTATAATTACCTCATTGTATTCGAGACAAAAGAATTTTTTTAATCTACCAATCCACCAATGATAGTTTCTCTGTTTTAAAATTATTGTTAATAACAGTATCAAAGTAACATATTCATAGTATTGCCACATGTCAAATGTGTACAAATAACAGAACTAAATAGCAAACTATTTGGACAGTTTAAAAATTCTTCTACTTGTGAAGCAATGACGATGACACTGCAGCAGTGAATATGCGCAGGACTCTACCACGGACTATAGAACAGAGGAAGACTCTAATCTACAAACGTGCGTTGAGCATGCGCCGTTACCTTAAGTTAAATATAGGGATAACCTACCCATAGTCATCGGTAGAGTCATTCCAGTTACTTGTAACACTTTTAGGTTTAAGTATAAGAAAAATGCAATAATATAGTGTTCCATAGTTAATACGATAAAGTTAAATAATGCCTGGAAGGAATGAAATACTTATGCTTATTACTGAATAAGTACGTAGAATTTTAAGATGTGAAGAAATTGATTTGGTGCAATTTTTGTTTGAAAAACTTTTTTGTGTTGATCTTACAATCCGTCTTATATGAGATGCCCTGTATATAATTCTACTTTTAAGTTTTAGTACTATTCCTAATAGGTTGGAATAAAAGATATACCTACAGTTAAAAGTAGACTAAGAAGTTCCTGTAGGTATCAATTTTAAAACGCCAAGGATGTATTACATAAGTTAACTTACAATTAGTAAACTAAAGTACGTATTGTAGGATCAAAATTTCAGAGTCAAAAGACTCCAAAATAATATGGAATATCATAAATGAAGTTATAGAAAAAAAGTAACAACTAATGATAGTGATGAAATTGAAAACAATTTAGGTAAGAAAATCGTAAATGATACCATGAAATGTGATACCTTCAATTGTTTTATTGTTAAAATAGCTAAAGAAATTACGACACCTAATAAATAATTCCCAATAAAATTAGTTTCAATCAAAATATTTTTTCTTTGGCCAGTAGATAAGAACAAAGTACCTACTAACACAATTAAATTTACTAAAAAATAATAGAACTATAAAACTATAAAAGGTGGGCATTTTTTTAAACACTTAGGATATTCTTAATTCAATATTTCCACTTCTTATTTGTGGAAGGGCGAAATGGGCGGTGACTATTAGACGCCTTCATTATAGCCATATTTCGCTATCGCACGGATTTCTATGACTTACTTTATAGCTCTCACGTAACGGCCGATGAACCATGGGGACTTTCCGACCCTGTAGATCTAAGTATATCTGTCATAAATTGCGAAAACATTTGAAACATATTTAAACACGAGGTTGATTGAGTTTCTAGAAGATGGAATTATTTTGAGTTTAAATTCAACAAAACTACTAAAAATTCAGGAATTACAATAACTAATGAAATAATCAGTCATGTTGGAGTAAAGGCTTGAGTCAATAGTAGATGTGGAATTGTCGTATGGAGTGAACTGTATGACAAGGCTACAAAAAAATCACAGACTTGGAAAAATTCTGCTTTAAAAATATTGTTTCATAAAAAGTAGGTTTCCCTCAGAATTGTTTTATGAACAAATCATATATTATTTTTATACTGTCAATCAAGAGCAACAACGAATAATGCCATTATTCATAGGCCAGGAAAATAAGCTGGGAATTTATCATTATAGATGCTAAATATTATGTACAATAACATATTAGTTTCTACAGTCATAAAAATGGGGGGAAGATTGTTTACACGGTGGTTAATTGTATAATTTTTACGTAAATTCACGGTTGCCGGTTATGACAGTATTTTTTTGCCTCTGCCAACCTAATTTGTTTAACAATCGGCCGTCAACTTTGACAGTCTGTAACTCCGTTGTTTTTCAACGAATGTTGACGATTTTTTTTTATCCTAAAGCGGTTTTCATAAGCTTTCCGAATATGTAATAATATATAACTATATCACGCTCGTGCGTCGTATATGTCATTTTGCAACTGAGGCTAAAAAATAAAAAAAGAATCCAGGTTGCAAATTTGAAATTAAAAAAAAAAAGATAGATTTCAATGTATTATTATGAAATCTACCACGAAAAAAATCAGTGCGATTGTGGAAGATCCTCGGGATCGTCCAAACTATGTAATAATTAATTAATTTGTTTATAAGGCCATAACTTGTAAATTATTCAACTTACCGATTGCAGATTTCGTGTGAGTTATTTGACTGTGATAAGGAATGAGAGGATGCGATGCCAAAACGTTCTGGTAATAATAACGCAGTTTATAAACGTTTAATTCAAAAGTCATAAATAAACTTTTTCTGTTTACACAATTAACCACCCTGTAAACAATCTTCCCCCCATTTTTATGACTGTGGAAACTAATATGATATTGTACATAATATTTAGCACATATAATGATAAATTCAGCTTGCCGAAACAATATTAGATACTTAGAAGGTATCATCTCCAAAGAAATATATTTTTTTATTCTTCAAAATTCTTTAACTCAATTCATACTTCTATTAAAAAAATATATGAATGATAGAAATAAACGTAAGATGTTAATAGAAACATTTTTAATTCAAAATTACGTAAATTTCGGACAAATAACAAGTAACTATGCACAAATTAATATGTACCTAAATGTTTTGCTGCTATTCTTAAAATTTATTTACTTTTACCCAATTTTTGTGAATAGAACATTCAAACAGACTAATTTTAAAGTCTAGCTGGTGCTTCTAAAATGGATTATGTAAAAATATTTTATTTTTTGTATGAGAAATAATAAATCTTGATCCCTGAAAAACAGACCAAAGAATTTATCTCAAACAATAAAAATGAGGTGACTAAAATAGATTTAACGAACTAAATTTAACTAAATCTAAACTAAAAGTTAAGTACTTTTGTAATTTAAGCTATGTGATTTACCAGAAATCTTAAATCCTGAAAAACGCAGGAGACCCTGCTGAATCCTGCGAGTGTGCGGCACGCGGAGTGCGCCTGAACACCGCGCGAGCTTTATCTAGCGTGAAAAGACTCTGAAAATGGGCATTGTTTCAAGAGTGATTGTCGTAACCGTGACGGAACCCACGCGCAAGCTATTCGCTATTGGTTGGCACTAGGCCGAGCCCCTTACCATTGGTCATTCAAGTGACGGATGAGTTGCTTTTGTCTGGTCTCTGACAGGTGGGATAATAACATTGCCGAACAATGGCGAAACGAAAATATGTCTGCGCACATTCAAAACACTGCCAAAGATCAAAGATGGTCGCTCGATGGTGTGTGAAAATAATGACTTCGGCGGCAGCGGAAAAATGTCCATTGTCACTGGCGGGACATTGTTTCATAATTATTATGCCATACACCCAGAGAATAGGTTGTTTGCCGCCGATAAATTTTATTTATAGTAAACAAATGTTGGCTGTGATCTAAATAATATAATTTTCTAACGGACAAATAATACGTTTGAAGAACAGAGTCCGATGCAAGAACATTTGATCAAATCAGAGAAATTATTTACAAAAATAAAATTATTAGTTTTTCTGTAACAAGAGATTTCTTCTAGTTAAATATACAATTAAATTCCCAAAAAGTCATGCCGTTTAAAAGTTTTATATTAATTTATAATTATTGTGATTTTTCAGGATCCAAATCTTCATTAACTTGAAACAAATAATTGATAGTTAATAATGTAACATTGCAAAGGTGTGTTAAAAATACTCGCTATAGAAATTTTAGAGCTTTTTTACACTGTAAAAAATCGGTGTGAGTGAAGGCAGTGAATCAATTGGATGAAATTATTGAGCACATTTTCACTCAATATTGAGCATTCTAATAATTTTGCTCATTTGTGATAATTATAGATTAGATTAGATGTTTTATTTTGTTTTGAGACAATTACAAATTGTATAACAATAGTCACTTATGCGTATAGCAGATATTTAAAGTAAAAACAAATGTAACTTAACCCAGGAAGCAAAAAACTCACCCAAGCAATAAAAACATTTGGTCACTAAATATAATTTCAACTTTACTTTAAATTGATAAAAAGTTACTTTATCTTGTCTTAATTCAATGGGTAATTTTTTAAAAGTTTTAGGCCCCAAATAATTTGGTGACTTATTTGGTACCTAATTGCCAATCTAGAAAAAGGTACCCAAATATTATTTTTATGACTTGTATTTACACCATGTATGTCACTACTTATATTTTTAAAAACATACCTAAATACACATATCAAATATAAACAATGAACTTAAAGTTAAAATTTTGTACTGTTAAAAAATATATCTGCAGGTATGTTCACTGGGTACACCAGCAATATTGTGCAAAATACGCTTTTGTGAAATAAAAACAGAATGTGAGAGGGTGGAACCACCCCAGAAACAGACACCATAACGAAGACGCGATTCTACTTGAGCATAATATAAATTAATTAACTGAATAAAATTGTTTTCATGTTTTTAAATAAAAAATTTACTGAACTTAAGGTGGAAACGAGATGGTTGTAACGCACTTTCCAATTAAGGGTTTCGTCGAAATAAATTACCAGAAATTTAACACTGCCTAAAGCGTAATTCTAAATGATACAGTTATTAATTTTTATTGTTAGGTCATCACATTTTCTCTGTCTGTTATGAAATCTTATCATTTGCCTTTTATTTACATTTAAATATAAATAGTTCTGATTAAACCATGCACATATATTTTCAATCGTTTTATTAATATCGATGTTAAGATTTTTATCCGAGTTACTTGAAATAGGTACACTGAAAAAAGGATTTATTTGGAGTAAATAAATATCGTTTGCCATGAACTAATCCTAGTTTTGGATATTGCCTAGCATATATATTGTGAAAAGTAACTAATAATAAGTTCATAGTTTTGTAATAAATCTTATTTGAATGTTAATTTATTTTTAGTGTAATATCACATTTCGCGTCTTTATTATTAATCTACATATTTTAAGATGTAGATGACATAAGATTATTAGAAATATATCTTAGCTTAATGTGAACTAACAGTTTTTCAGTGAAAATAGGTTATTTTAATATTAATAAATGAATGGTTTATAAAAAGTGAATTGTTTTTTTCGCTAAAATTGGACGTATTTCTTTCTTGATTAGTCTCAAAATTATGTACTTTCTCAAATTTAATTAAACTGATAATTAGATAACTTATCTAACTA
>NW_019416624.1:466588-470347 GCF_000390285.2 Anoplophora glabripennis | reverse complement strand
CACTATGTACCATTTCAAAAATTATAAACTTAGTTAGATAAGTTATCTAATTATCAGTTTAATTAAATTTGAGAAAGTACATAATTTTGAGACTAATCAAGAAAGAAATACGTCCAATTTTAGCGAAAAAAACAATTCACTTTTTATAAACCATTCATTTATTAATATTAAAATAACCTATTTTCACTGAAAAACTGTTAGTTCGCATTAAGCTAAGATATATTTCTAATAATCTTATGTCATCTACATCTTAAAATATGTAAATTAATAATAAAGAGGCGAAATGTGATATTACACTAGAAATAAATTAACATTCAAATAAGATTTATTACAAAACTATGAACATATTATTAGTTACTTTTCATAACATATATGCTAGGCAATATCCAAAACTAGGATTAGTTCATGGCAAACGATATTTATTTAGTCCAAATAAATCCTTTTTTCAGTGTAGCCAGAATTGATCTCATTCAAAGTATCGGATTTAATGTGTTGTATAGACATATTATTTCCGAAATTTTAAAAAACACAGTAACCAGTTCAACGGAACACCTCTTATGCCATAATCATAAAGTTTGGTAATAAGTAAATTATCGTGATTAACGCAGTGGAATACCCTACTAAGATCACAGAAAATCTCGACAGGACACTCGCCTGCATCAATACATCTTCATAAAAAGAGTGTGTAGCCGTTATAGTGGACCGACCACGAAATCCATGTTGGTTATTAGTTAAAATTCTTGTTTAAGAAATTTGTCAAACGTTCTAAATAAGCAAATTCAAAAATCTTTAAAAAGCTGAGAGGAAGAGTAACTGGTCTATAGTTTTTAATGATAAACGATCACTTTTTTAAAAATAGGTAGTACTTTTCCCACCTTTAAAGTGTCGGGAAAGATACCGGTTCGAAAAGATATATTTACTAGATACGTTGTAGGCTGCATTATCACTTTTAAAACACGTTTTATTGAAAACATGGGAACGTCGTCTGATCCTGCGGATTTCTTATTTTTTAATTTATTTCTTAATAAAAATAGTTCATTTTCGGAGAAAGGGTTTAAAAACAAAGTTTGATTTACTATTTTGTTAACACACACTCTATTATCAACGTTAACAGCAGATATATTCTCAACAATATTTTTTGGTTTATTAATAAAAAAACTATTAAAAGTTGAAGCAACCTCAACAGGATCTTCAATTGTTACTCCACTATATTTTATTGATATATTACTGGTATCTTTCTTTTTGTTAGAAATTTCATTTACTATATTCCAAGGTGCCTTTGCTGGATTATCCGAATTATTAATTCTATTTTGGTAATATATTCTTTTTGTTTCTCTAATTGTAGATACGTGCTTATTTTTAGCTATTTGAACTAAAACATTTTTCACTGAATATTGGGCATTTTGATCATTTTATTCATTTGTGATTATATTTAAACTAAAACTGAGTGCTTTCACTCAAATATAGATAGATACTCCTTAAATAAATTCTTCACGTAAACTCGTATTAAGTGAGTTAAAATATACATAGATTAATTTCGAGTAATTTGAGTCTCGACCACAGTTGATAAGAACCCGTTAGATGCTCCAGAAAAGCGTGATCGCTAGGAGAACAGGCCTTAGCCGGCGGCGCCAGGTCTCAACTGACGGGTCTCAGCCAGGACAGGAGGAAGCCTCCCGAAGTGAATTAATTTCAACACTGTATATCCTAATTAATCATTTATGAGTGATTTATTTTTGCGCTCAATATTTAGTTAATTAAAAACCAAGTCTGTGTAAACATGACTAAAAAATAATAGTTAAAATTAAATCATATTAGAGAAAAAGTCAACTCTAAATTGGTTTTATATACTCAGAGTAGAGTCAAAAGTCGCTCAATTGATAATTAGCAGTAACTAGGATTTGAGTAAAGCTCACTCATTACTGATGCAATAGTAATGAGTGTCTCAGTTGTACTCATATTAATAGGATGAAAATTTCACTCAATCGGGTGTGGACAGAAATTGATACATTATTAAGTAACATTGAGTGAAATTTAAGTGAATTTTTTTTACAGTGCATCGTCCTCATTAGGTCATGTCGTGGAGTGGTGTATGGCGTATAGTGCTTGACAAGCATCCATATATAGTATCCGATTATTTTGATGACAATTATGTTTAAATACACTGGTTTGATTATAATAATTAAAAACAGTAGTATATTGAGTCTCGATTAATATTTGGTTAAATAAATGGATAGTTAAATTGTTACCTATACTTACTTACGTATTTGTATAGCGTAGAATATAGGTTATGGCAATCTATTCGTCAGATCAGTTAAACAATTCTTTTAATCGAGATCTAAAATATTGTCTCTAAAACAGATCTGTGTAGAGACCACTGTGGTAGCTTAGTAGTTTATGACATTAATACAATGATATTTAAATTAAAAGTTAGAGAGAATATAAACCAAATCTGAGTAAAAAATTACTCAATAATAGTTAAATTTAAAAAAGGTCAACTCTTCTTAATCGGTTTTACATACCCAGAATAGAGTCAATAGTTACTCACTTGATAGTTATCAGAAACTCGGTTTTGATAAAATTCACTCACTTCTGTTGCAATAGTTTCACTCTTAAATTTTAGTTGTACTCATAGAGCGAATATTTCACTCAATCGGGTGTAGACAGAAATTGATAGGTACATTATTGAGTAAAATTAAGTGAAATTGAGTGAAATTTTTCACAAATGAATTGTTATTTTGGCGCACTGTCGCTGACGGAACGTTGTTTCATAACTGTGCCGTATATCTTTAAAATCCGTTCTGGTGTTTTCAACTTCAAACGACCAGTTCCAATAAAAAATAAAACGTATTTACATTAGAATGCATCAGCGTTGGAACGTACTTGTATTTCGCTGTTTACGGTTCTCCATTACAGATGTTATTAATTTTAACTGTACAATAACGTTTTATCGGCTTGTGTATAGACATCCTACGGCCTTCTAAATTTATTTCTCATGAAAGTATACAGAAGCGCAAGCCATATTCTTGTAATAAATTTAGATTTTGATGATAACCTGAACATATCAATTCGAGTTTCTGAATATAGAAAGTTGTTTACAATAATGAGAATTATACATAATTTATTTACTTTACGTTCGGGATTCACGGTTTGGCGGCAACGCAGAGACAGTTTTAATTTAACTGAGTCAAATTAATTAAAAGTTTTATTGGGTGTGGAAGAAATTATAGCATCCTATATCGAAATTCCATTAGAAATCCGAATACGCTTAATCTGTTTGGAATATAAATATATCTAAATTTCGAATTTGATCGCGCTGTTGATTGATATTAAACGGCAACCTAAAATTCTAGTTAATTAAGATTCTGAAGTAGGTATGATTGTATACATTGAGGTAACTGTTACCTACATGATTTACAGTAAAAACAAAAAATGGCGTTACGCATAGGTACATTAGGTAAAATAATACAGGGTCGGATAGTCCCCATGGTTCATCGGCCGTTACGTGAGAGCGATAAAGTAAGTCATAGAAATCCGTGCGATAGAGAAAGATGGCTATAATGAAAATGTCTAATAGTGACCGCTCATTTCGCCCATCCACAAATAAGAAGTGGATCTTATTTGTGGAAGGGCGAAATGGGCGGTGACTATTAGACGCCTTCATTATAGCCATCTTTCTCTATCGCACGAATTTCTATGACTTTCTTTATTGCTCTCACGTAACGGCCGATGAACCATGGGGACTTTCCGACCCTGTAT
>NW_019416624.1:387802-465656 GCF_000390285.2 Anoplophora glabripennis | reverse complement strand
CAATGGACCTTGTGGAAATAAATGGATTAGTCCATCAAATTGCTCATCAAAATTTAGCTGTGTATACCAAATTTCATTCATTTATCACAACGCGATTGAGAGATATTGCAAAAAAATGATTTCCATTCCTCCTTCTTCAATGGGTCCCTGTGCCCTTAGGAAGCATTTCCGGACCCATGTTCATATGACCTTTTTTACTTAGTTTTGATCATAGAATCGGCCTGTTCGGGGTTGGCAGCTAATTATGAGACACCCTGTAGATGCAACCAGATATACCTACTACGCTTATACTTTGCCATCTTCACCTGGGTGTACAATTAAAATGCCCCCTCAACTGCAGAAAATATGATCCATTTTAAAATATTATAACTAAAAATGCACTAAATATCTTAGACACGAAAGTATAGGTATTTGAAGACATTTTTGGAAATTTTTATCAAAATGTGTACCCACTTAAATCTTTTCAAAATATAAACTCTGAATTAACTAACTGAAAAAACTAAATAAGGAAATAACCAAGAGCGCTATTAATTTTTGCAAATAACACGGTACGATTGCAGTGTGTCAAGGTGTAGTTGTTACAGACTATACCTAAAAAGTATTTAATAAAATACAACAATAATTTTAAAGAAATACGAAACGGAAATAAATCTTTTCAACAAAAGGAAGAGGTGCTGGAATCAACAATATAATATCAAATCTAACAGAATAAGTGTAAATATGTTTTTAGTAATGTAAAACATGCTTCTTTCATTAAGGTAAGGTGTTAGTTATATTCACTGCTTTCGAGTTAGACGAATTATAAGGCAGGCGCAGATTATTGTTAATTTTCTAGTTTCTAGGTTAGTTTTCCACTTCATGTTATAAGTTTGTGCCCCGATATGACATTATGTAAACAAACGCTAAATTAGAAGTATTTTTTGCAATTACCTCTTCAAAAACTTGGGTTTCAAGAGGCTAGAAGACCCAGAACGTAGTTTGTTCAAATATGTAACATAATACATAGGTATTTTAAACTTAAAACTTAACACTCTTATTCTAAAACAAATCCAATGTAAGAATTAGCTTTTATTTTTTCATGCCATATTTTATAGAATTAAAAAATACTTTTTATTTTTATGCAATATTGTACGAATTAGCAATAATATAAATTAATACTTCATGATATGCCTGGTTAATTGATTTTCAGTCGTTTACAAAACAACTGGAAAAAGTCAATCATCTTCTAAAGATGAAGAAAATGAAAAATGAAAATGAAAATGAATGAAAATGAAAATTAAGATGCGTTTACAATAAGACTTAAGTAGGTATAGTTATTCGACGTTTTATAAAATGCCTAAAATTTTATAAAAGGCTGGATTTGCAATTAGCCTGCGACATGCCCACAGATATCGACGCGCAGTTTGACTCTGGCAACAAATACGTTTACTTAGTTGTATAGTGTACCAATAACACACATAGTTTAGCAAGTTAACTAAAAAGTTATCCATTGTTTATAGTCTTTCCAATCCCAATTGAACAACCAAGAGGTTGGCAGTAAATACCAGGTTCGGTTGTTAACGCAGCAACTCGGCACTGAAATTTTTGAAAAACTTATTCCCATTTGTATTTAGCCATACAGGTCTAGTCGCCCAGTTGAAGAATGAGTGCGCGGGCAAACGCGGCACAAACACAGTCGCACTGGGCCATCTGGCCATAAATTCGGTTGTCAAATAATGGCCTAGCAGTGCAGTGCAGTGGAGCAACGCGGAATTTGGTGTGATTTTTAATTTATTATAAGCACCTTCTATTAATCATTCATATTATAATTGCGAAAGGGAGGGATAAGAGGGATATTTTGTTTACTAATGAAACGGAACAAAACGAAATTTACCATTAGTATAATAAAATTGTTTGAGGACATAATAATTAAAATATGTTGGTCAAATGAACATATATTAGAAATTTTCTACACATTATATACAAATTATTAAAATTTTTTACCTTTATCAGAAAATTTTTTGAGGGTCGCCTATGAAAATCATTAAATCTTATTGCTAAACGTTTTTATACATGTTCAACTGACTTCGGAAAAACTATACAATATATTTAGCTAACAAATAGTTAAGTGAACAGACTCAACGAATAGTTTTATTAGGTATTTTGGACCTGTTTTAACAAATAATTGTACTGATCTTGAGTGAAAATATTATGTTTATTCTCTTATTACTTACTTTATCTTTCAGAATTTATAGCCAACAAACCAACAAATTTTTCACCGTTCAACAAAATAATCGCGGTCTCTTTTAATTTTCTTTCAACGACATTATTTTCCTTCCTAAAATTTTAGTCGAAACCCATTGAATTATACGACCGGTATCCCAAGCAATACCGTGAATAATTTATTTTTCATCTTCTCGTTTTTTAATGTAATCTTTGTGTTCGTCTATTCTAATTTTTAAAGGTCGAGGGGTCTCTTCAACATAATATTTAGGTATTACATTCACAAGGTATGGTATAAATGCAATTTTTTTAATTTTGAAAATCACCGTTTGGTTACATATTCTTAATTCTTCCTTTAAAAGAGGAATATATTATTCCTAGCAATTATAGATCTGTTTACCATTATTAAACATAAGATGATAACAAATATTTGTATCATATACAGCTATGCATAGCAATTTAATTCAATTTTCGTTTTCATATCAATTATAAATCTACCATTGCTTGTACGATATTTGTATGCCATAGTTAATACCAACATAAGCAAATACTTAGTGATCATTGGACAGTAGATATACTTGGGTAATTAAATTTTTCATATTATCTCACGTAAATTATCAGCAATCTTATTAAAAGCATTACCATCCGCCGAAAAGGCCCCATCGGGGAGCTAAAGAATGACAGGGGCTTCTCCATCCTCTGCCACAAAGAACATCATTTCTTTTATTACCATCGCCAGACTCTCCAAAATACATTTTGTTCGAGGATACCCCCGATACATGCAAATTTAATTCTGATGGAATCAAAACCGACGTAAAGAAAAGAGCCAAACAAATAACAAAAGTCGACAAAGAGCCTCCGACAATCGACTGTGTGCTGCATATTTTACATGGAGGGTCCCGGATCTGCATTCAGGTCACCTCTTGACTGCCTTGCTCTTTTGATGCCGTCCGGACTCTGGAGAATGGGGACTACACATTGAATAAACTATGGCCACTCGGGCAACTTAAATTAGATATATCGCGCTGCCCGGATGACGTAAATGCACGAAGTTATTCAATATTATTATGCATACATATTTAAATAAGATCCGGTAATAAATTGCGATGCTAGGAAAATGTATTAGCCATCGCTTCACCGCCAAATAAATAATCCGTAATGTATACAAGGTGTTCCGATGTTCAGGCCATTAACACGGTGATGAAAGGTGAATATATCTTATAAAAAATAATAAGAATGTGCACATTTGAAAATTGTAACTTACTTCATCAAAGTTGATCAATATGAAAATCTTTTGGCTGTAAACTAACAGACACCGCATTATCCTACAAGTTTTAAAATATTTCCTTAGCAATTTGTCCCAAAATGCACGCAAGAAATAATTTTGATAGAAAACACAAGTTTTTAATTAAAAACTCAACATTTTTAGTAATTCATAAAGTATACTGTACCTACCTATGTAGGTACGGAATACCATAACGAGTAAATAGTCTCTGCGGCTTTGCGCCCCATACTTACACACGCTTTCGTCGAAATTTTTCATTACCGTTTTGCATACCTAAATGAGACTAATTTTCGTTGGATACAGCGCTGAATTTCCTCTTTCAAGACGTGGGTGGTCGTGAGTGGTCGCGGGTACCTAGACCTGGGCAAAAAATAGATATATCTATTCGAAGGTCAGGCCCATTTGGACAAGCATACCTTAGCGAACTTAAGGCTGTGAAAAACTATATCGTGTCTTCAATCAAGCGTCTTGAATCTTGGCGCTAAGAGTCCTACCTTGACTGTGTTACGAATTTAGGCAAATAAGTATATCATATATTAGTTAATGTACTTGATATTATACACAGCAATTATTACAAACAAATTTTTGTCCAACTCCATTATTTTACTCTCTATGCCTATAATTTTAAAAAATAAACAAACATTTCCTAAACAGTAAAACAAAATTAACAATTTTTAATTGAAAATAAAGGAATAAAACAAAAACAACATTATTAGAAGATAAAGACAAATTCAAGAAAAAATGTAGGCGATATAATTTTTATTCATTGAAATCATCACTAGTTGTTCATCTAGGACCCCTATTCAGACTATTTAGTACAAAATATGTATATTAATATAAATGTTTCTAATTGCTACCTACCAAATACCCGTGTTACTTATTTATTTTATTTTATTTTATTCGATTCAAAAATACAAATCGGTTGGAATCGATATACAATTTTTTTCCACGCCTAAATGTCGATTCAAATTTAACCGGACAATTATGTTCCGATTCAATGTAGTTCGATTCTAATTGATCAACCGTTCGATATTTCGATTTGATTTTTTGATCGAATCAAAAATACAAATCAATTCGAATCGATATATCGATTTATTGCATAGGACTAGTCGATTCGAAGAATCGATTTGATTCAAATAAAATTATACAAGTGGATTAATCGATGCGAATCGCACAGGCCTAGTCGTGGGTTTGTTGGCATAAACCTTAAGACTTCAAAAAAAAAACTCCAAAGAAAAAAGTGCAACAGTATTAAATCGCATGATCCGGCTGGCTAATTCTGATCACCAGAACGGGAAATTACACGACCAGGAAATGACTCATGCAGTAACTTACTTGTTTCTCGGACTGTATGGCATGTGGCATCGTCTTGTTGAAACCACACGTCGTCTACATCCATATCTTGCAATCTAGACACAAACAACTGGATTATCATGTCGCGATAGCTAGTACGATTAATTGTTATTGCCTGACCAGCCGCATATTCGAAAAAGAATGGTCCGATGATGTCTCCAGCCCAAAATCCGTTCCAAACACGTTATGGGTGCATTTTGTTTATCAACAATCACTCGTGGCGTTTCCTGAACCTCGAATGCAACAATTTTCTCGATTAACGAAGCTGTTCTTATTTTTTTGTGAGTGGACTGTATATTTGATGGGTTTTTATCGAGTTCTTGTATTAAATAGTTCAAAATTCAAATTATCGAGACATTTATTATTTTTATTTATATTATTGACAGAAAAAGTTTCCTAGTTACATACAGCTTACTATTTTAATTAATAATTATTTTATAGATTTTAAAACTAAGTAAACAGAAGCCATCAAGATGAAAATGAGTCTCATTGCTGAAGATCATTTTATTCAAAAAATCAGCACCCACTTGTAATAATAATAATCCATAATCCATTCAACGAATTCTCTTCAGCTCTTGAGTCAATTGAACTTTGTAAGCATGAAGATCCAAATCTTCCATGAGGATACGCTGTAGAGAACTTCTCGGAATATCCCATTTTTGACCACGGTGTCCACTTGATGTTCCTGGACTCTCAGCGACTCTCACGAACTGCTTCTATGTTTTGTGTTGAACGACTTGTTGAAGGACGGCCAGAATGTTCAAGATCCAGTCTCTCCGAATTTTTCAATTAATCTCTTCAGAGCTGATGAAGTTAAATCACTATTCCGATCACGAAAATTGTGAAATGTAACTTACAAACCTTCATTATATTTAAAATATTGCTCAACAATGAAAACGCGCTCCATTTTTAATAATTTTGGACTGTCAGCTGGCACGCTATCTTTATTTTTCACTATACCGCCAAAAATGGCACAAAATTCAAATATTGCATACATTTTGGGACACTTTTATATTTATTCGTTTTTAAATTTTATATAGGATGTCGTATTCGAGACAAATGATCCACATAGTTCTGGTAATGTTATTAATAGCATAAATTCAGAGGAGATAAATATCTATGTGTAGTAGTTTCTTCTCAGCAAAATGACCATTTTGAGATCCAATACGTTCCTACAACACTATCAAGAATTTCGGATACAATTGTAATATCTCATAGATTGCTAGTTTCCTTTTATTAGTCTACTTACTATGATGTACGTTGCTATTACCTACATTCAACCAAATAATTCTATACATGTTGAGAGAAAACAGTTAACAGCTGCTATTTTATTATTTAACAAGAATATCGAAAACTACATAATTGGATTTTAACGGATGTAAAGCAATTTCATTCTCACTACATGATTAGGTACTTTATGACAAAATCACATATAATATTATTTTGCTCCTTCTAAGTAACAATAAGAATTTTACTATGTAATTTATTCAGTGTGGTACCTGTCTGCCCAGTTTTTAAGCTCCACTTCTGAAAATTCTTATTTTGAATCATAGTTTTACTTATATCCAAATGCTGCATTCACAAAAAAATTGGTTAGTCAGTTCGGTACTTAGATACATTAAAAAAAAATTCATTGAAATTAATTTGTATTTTCAGTTACATACTTTTAACAGATTTTTTGCATTTTTTATTGCTTGAAATACCCATGTTTAGAAAAATATGTTTGATTATTATACAGTGAATAGTTAATTAAACTTCTACAATATTTTACAATTTCTTTATCTTTATTGCTTACGCTTTCAAGAAATAAAATGAGAAAATTAGACTGCATTTTTTATGAAACTCATAACTATGTTTAACACCTTATAAAATATTTTATTTCCTAATTCATATTCCACCCAAATATTGGTTAACAAAACTTGTTTAAAATACTGAAATAAATTAATTTATTTCGTTACATGTACCCATTATTTAATTATATAAATTACATGGAAATGAAAAATAAATTCTTGTGGTATATTGCTCTTTCACAAGTAGTATATCCTTAGTGAGTGTTAACTACATCGGTTGATGTTTATAATTTTTAGAGCAGGTACTCTCGAGTCTCATTATCTGTCAATATACTTCCTTTATAATTACTAACATTTTGTGAACGGTATTCTGTTTATATTCTCATGATTCTACGTCCCGATAATGGATATATCCATATTTAGACACTAAATACACCTAAACCTTGTTATTGAAACAATTACTTTACTAGCCTTAACGTAAATTTTCTACTTTTGGATGATGATGAACCAGTGGGTTCTATTAGCAATAAATTCTTCATGAAATAACCGTGGAAGAATCAAATCAAAATTAAACGAATATATTTCAGAAACGAACATATATTTATATGAATATTTTTCTAATTTTCTTTGCTTTTAAAATGTATAATATGTTTTTTTAAACCCACTTTAGATTAGCAACCGTCTTTGCGGCAATATTTAAACCAAACTTTTAGAAAAATTGTTATTTGCGAAAAATATCTGCATATTGCAAAATCTACCCCATTTTTTTGAGGATCCCCGAGCAAAATTACTGACCCCATCGCCCCCACGCCGTTTCATCCTGACGTTTTTGTAATCGTAAAGGCAAGCGGGCCGTATTGAAGTGACCAGCACACATTTCGTTTCGTCATTCGCCTGCTTGATGACTCTAGTTAAAGGCAATAGTCTGCGCGATAAATTCCGCGCATGATGTCCATCGGAACTTTAAGTTGCATTTTATGAGGATATCTTGAAACAGCGGCACTCTTAGTTTTATATAGGAGAGGTTAAAGAGAATCGTAAATTAAAATATTCATACTATCATTACAAAGTATCTGCAATTGATAGCGATAAAGTGGAGGTGATAAAATCTTAGAATTACATATGTCGTACCACCGACTAAAATAGAAAAGTTATTAATGTACGTAGAGGGCGTAAAAAACAAGAGACGGTCTATAAAAAGAACCGAGAGCAGTCTTGAGCGGAGCGGTAATTAAACGTGTTAATTTTTCAATTCTTAATCTCCACGGTGACAAATTATCATGAATTACCGGTAATTATATTTCGGTTCCAAGAAATTCTTATTTGGGTGAGTTAAATTTGATCATAAAAGTAACTTTTTAGAAACGATCTTGTTCATATTTCAAGGAAAAAGAGCACTTTTTTAATATTAGCTATTGACTTAAATTATCCCAAACATTTATCAAATCAAATTGTATAAAATATACATACATATCGGTAGTGTAACAGCGATGAAACGAGCAAGAGTAATATTTTTTCCTAATACGATTTCCAAGGGCTTTATGATCCTTCAAAGACTAGAAGTGAAACTCTTAGAAGAACCAGAAGAACAATTGACAATATAGACTTTAAGCTTAATAGAGTACAATTCTTGCATAGTAGCTACCGAGGGTTAAAAACCCGTTGGTTAAAAAGTTACACATACATTTTTGTTAAAAAATCTCGTAATTACTCTTTAGCGGACATCCTACATTCCTCTAAATCCCATTATATTCTAGTAATTCATTCTTTCCTTTGATAAAAAAAAAACTGAAATTTTATACAATATTGCAGTAACGATAGGTAGCAATTTATTGACCATTTAGAAATATTGTGGGAAAATTTATTGGTCTTGGAAAAATAAGAATATTTTAAAAACTTATAATCAACGATATCAGAATTGAAAGACTAACAAAAAAGTTATTTGGCCAAAGAATCTTGTTTGCTTCTTTGTCCTGGATAGCGTTTTTCCAATTTGAAGCTATTTTTTTTCGTAGTATATGAGGAGTCCAGGAACCATGACAATGTAAGAGCAATGAGCAGACAACCATAGGCAAAATTTTATTATTTTGCTCTAATTTCACAATACTTTGTTATGGTAAAATTGAATCTATTCAGCTAGCCATCTTTCATTGAAATAAGCGAGAATTTGTGCAAAATCTTACATTATATGTATTGATTTTCATCTAAGCTTCGGTATTAACAATGTTTCTATACTGTCATAGTTTCTAGACGATTCATGAACGAAGCATACTGCCAAAAATAATTAAGAGGTCCAAAAGCTTTCATTATAATTGGTCTTCTCAGACCAATTATATAATATAATATGTATAAGATTCTACCCTGATAAAAAATTTCTTTTCACTCCTACTTCCGAAGCCATTGAAAATGTTTTGTTTAAACACATGTAAATAACGGCTATTTGTGAAATGTACTGAATAATTTTAAAGACTGTACTTAGATTCAAGAACTCTTTTTGATCAACTGACCAAAAACAGTTTTTCACGTCCAGTCTTTAACATATCGCAAAGTCCTTAAGGATCTATTTGGGAAAAAGCCTTGCTTTTATTATTTTGTTTGTTTCGTTGACAGAAACCTATCCTGAAAGCAGCAACGTCATTGTTATATCTCTTTGCATGTCACTCAAATTCTTTAATCTCATTATTTCTTTCCGTACATCGGCAACAGAAAAAGTTTACCTGGGGATTAAATTCAATGAATACAACGAATACTCTATCACAGTTTACTAACCAAGAAAATCTTCGGATTGCGAGACTTGCATTTGTGATCTGTGATTTATTGGCAAAATCAGATCTCTTTAATGTAACTTTTCTAAATAATCTTTTTCCAATACTTTCAAGTCTAGTATTCCTTCCAGGTTTCCTTACAACAAAAGAACCTGGTTCAAGGACACTGTCTGCAGGCGATTATTGCTGTGTTGAAACACCTATCCATCGGGTCTATCCTCAAAATACATACTTACCTATATTAAAATTTTAAATATTATAATATTAAAGGGAAGGCAGTTTGATGACACTGATTATAACAGAAGTAGTACGATTGTAGATCTGAAGATGATTCTACAGAATCTCCAGCAAAATTGTTATGAAGGGTGGACAAAGTGCCAATGTTAATACCTATCTTCCCAAAAGAGGTATTTTGAAGGTGATCATGACCATATTCAAAAGTACAGCATTTTTATGACGGTGGCGATCTTTACTGTCCGACCACATTTTATCTGGACAATGTAAATCATAACAAGTGATTCTAACGAATATAATGCCAAATTTAAACTATATTTGCAGTAACAGAAAGGTCAAATTACGTATATAAATACTGAGAATTGAACTCAAAGTCCATAAATTTTCCAACATCGATAAAAATTAATCATAACGTACAACATATTACCATCGTATCTTTTCCCTCTCTTATTAAAGTAATTATTGTTGTTTGAATATATGTAGCAGATTATTTCATTCTCGCTATTATAAAACCGATACATTACTATTCTCTTTTATGTGAGATAAATGAAACACTTTATCTTGATAGTATGTACCCAAGTCTGAAAACTTGAGATGCGAATCAAAGATATTCAAAAACGGGGTTTAGAATATAACAGTCAAACTACAAGTTGTCCCAGATATTATCATAGCTGCATGTGATATTTTTCAGGTAGAAAGAATTTAAATTAAGTCAACTTACACCTTAATTCAAAACCGCTTGATTTAAGTCGCAAGGTGTTCAAAGCCTTACTTTTGACATAGTTTTTCAAATCTGATTCAAATCTCGTACGTCGTATGGTGGTTCTGGAAAACAACTGAATTTCTAAATTATTTGTTAATTCGCACAAAATTAAAAAAAAATCCCTTTAAAGAGATGGATAGACTGTTAACAAAACATTTCATCCAGAAGCTGGAATAATTCCAAAATATTATATTTAGTCATCTACTTACTAAAACAAAAAAATCATCAAAACAGTAATTAAAATTTTTCGTTTCCCAAAATATAATAATGTGCTCCACTTGGTTTCTTAAACAATTTTTTTCTATTTTTCTTTTCGAAGTAGTAAATTGAATCTTCGTTTTTCTAATTGCAATTTTAAACGAATAATTGTTTTCCTCTATACTTTCCCTCGCTTGCTTAATTCTTTCTTTTTTATTTTATGCAATAATTGTAATATTAGGGTATTTGATTTTTTCCTTTTTTTTTCTCATTCTCCTAAAATTGTATATGTAGTTACTTAGACATAACTCTTTGCTTTTCCACTTGTTACAGAACTCTTCCTATAAAAATTGTAAAAAATGTTTTGAAGGAATAAATAAATAATAATAATAATAAAATAATAATACTTACAATTTTAAGAGAAATTGACTAGAAGCTTTTCTGTGTGGAGTCAAAGACCATTCATATTTTCAAGAAGAGGGGCGTTGAAAATTATTTTTACTGCTTCCAGCGCCCTTATTGACCCAGGTATTAATGAAGAACCATTTCAAAAATAAGATGTTAACATCCTACCTATAACTTTCAAACGAAGAATTTTCTGACTAAAATAATTTAGTATATATGATTGCTGCACGACCAGATTTCGAGGAACATCCTGTTGATTGACATTTAAAGTAGGGTATGCTGCACGATAGCCACACTTCAATATATTGCTCCAAAATAATATATCTTCTTCATCATCTTTAAAAATGTTCACTGGATATATTTCTTAATAAGTTACGAAAGTAATAAGTAATTATTTTATTTTTCAACTAAATTGTTACTGTAGGACATTGCCGTGAATACAAGAGAATTTAAGTCGAATGAAATTTTATGTTCGTTTTCGTTTTCCCACTTAAAACCAAGATGGGAGATACCTTTACTCCGAAGGTTAATATGCATTGTCGATTGTGCGAAACACGCACAACAGTCCAGTAAACTGCACTATTAAAATAACAAACGACAGCAATAAAACTAGGAATTACAAGTTGGTATCGACAGCGCAGCGGGTCTTCATTCTTGTGCATATTAATTGCGCAATAATTATAAGATTTTTTTGTTGAAGTAGCGAAGATCGCCCAACCTGTTTATGTTCTACTTAGCCGTTCTTTATGTAAATGTTGAGCAGATAGAGTTTCTGATTTATATTCTAGTTCCGAAGATTGAAATCGAGGAGTTTCCATAGCAGTTAGTGACGAGATATTCATCTTGCGGCGGCTGATGTTTTGTAACCTATATGTCAACATAAAAAATGTATAAAACTAGATATTCAGAGTATTTAATGGCGGCGATGAGGCAACTGGAAGCAGATTTCACTTTAATTCGTAACACTTACAAATATAGTGCAATGGTGTAATGAATTTATATTCAGAACATAACAATATTTCACTTCTGGTCTGATTCATGTTTCGGTCAAAACTTTATCATCTACTGCGACTACGATATAGCTTTTCAGGTTTTACATTTGTCGGATTTTTTTACATAATTTGCAATGAAAAAAGTAGACTTTTTGGATTTATTTATTGCACGATTTCAGTTAACAGTAACAATACGGAGGGCGATACAGAACCAAAGAAGGGAAATACTAACGAAGGTAGTGTGCTTGTTGCATGACAATGGACGGCAAATCTTGGATTCACTCAGTTGGAACATTATCAACCACCCCGCTCACAGGCCTGACTTGGTACCTATATTTTTTTATAGACGATGAAGACCACAGTGCTGTGAAAATGAGCCCGAGAGGTGACGCGAGATTTTTCGAGACAAAGTTATGAGCAAGCTCATCCCTCGACGCACAAAGTGCATTGAGACTATATCGAAAAATAGTGTTTGATGTACCTTTTTCATAAATATACTGCTGCTTCGATTTAAAAAAAATTGAGTACTCTTATTTTGAGGATATGCCTCGTACATAAAAGTTTTAAAATGCAAGTGGTTTATTATTTGTGTTTATATGGACCACTTATGCTTGACAGTCCTTTTTTCTGATGCTCTGAATATCTTTTATGCCCGTCTCTTAATTGTGCTCATAAAACTTGGTAAAATATTACATAAATTTTAAGTTTAATGAAATTATTTAAGTCTATATTTAACTTCAAAGACAAATATCTAAAATTACGCACTAACTGCTGCATTTTAATTAGTTAATCATTTAAAAACATTTTTAGAACTTATTCATTTTACGTTGGATCAATTATTGTTATACACATAAACAGATTACGTTAATTATAATTTATTTATCGCATATTTGAGAATAACATGGAATTCCGATTTCTAATTAACATTTGCCTATCTGAAACGTGCAGATGTGGCTGCTTTATAACTCCCGTACCAATTCAGCGTCAGGCAAACTTTTATTTTCAGCGGTTGAATAAATAATAAAGCTGCGATGTAGTTCTGTGGTCCTACGGACAATGCTGTGCTTTGGTGCAGTTTTGTTTGTTGTCTTTGTGTTCTACTCTATATCCATTTTGATTACGTTTGTAGCTTAGTGTATTCAAATGGTGTAACCAAACAAACCATCCCCTATTCAGATACAGATTCATATAATCAAAATTGGAGAATTTACCCTGTTTGTTTTGCTATAATCCGTACGCTGATAAAGCCACAAGCTACAATAAATGACTTCAAACAAACCCTTTTCCTGTACAACCTCTACGTTGAACCCGTGTTTATTTATATAATATGGTTATTCACCATATAGTATATATACAACTCTGGCAAATAATGGTGACTTAATCCTAAATGAATTTCAGTGTACAAAGTGATATATATTGGAAAACATTAAAAAAATTTATACAAGGTGAATATTAAATTTGTACATATATTTCAAACAGCGGTACAGCGTTTTTTGCGAAAAAATACACTATAAAAAAATTTCACTTAATTTCATTTAATTTTACTCAAAGTAAACTTCTGTCCATACCCAATTAAGTGAAATATCCACTCTATTAGTATGAGTAGGTACAACTAAAATTTTATGAGTGAAACTATTGCAACAAAAGTGAGTGAATTTTACTCAAATCCGAGTTTCTGCTAACTATCAAGTGATCGACTTCTGACTCTATTCTGAATATGTAAAATCAATTAAGAGCCGACTTTTTTTCTAAATTTAACTATTATTGAGTATTGTTTTACTCAGGCTTGGTTTATATTCTCTTTAAATTTTAATTTAAAGATCATTGTATTAAAGTCATAAACTACTAAGCTGCCACAGTGGTTTCTATACAGATCTGTTTTAGAGACGATATTTTAGGTCCCGATTAAAAAAAATTGGTTAACTGATCGGACGAATAGGTTGCCATAACGTATATTGCAAGTTACAAATACGGAAGTAAGTATAGGTAACGATCTAACTACCCGTTTATTTGACAAAATATTTGAGATTCCATATATTATTGTTTTTAATTATTTTTTAATTAATTTTAAAAAAAATTAAATAGGCTATTTCAAAAGTCTATACACACTGCGCATATACATAAATCCGTGGAGGATATTCGGAGCTTTAAAGCTCTGTACCGGCCAAACTATCCATTTTTGAGCTTTGTGGCCATTGAGACAATTGACCAGTATGATGAACTCGTTGATATCATTATAAAATTTACGCATAAAGTAGAGAATTAATTATCTTTACAAAATTGTTTATCGCCATTATTCCCATACCATTACGATCTTCACGAATAAAGGTGGAATATGGAATGTATACATCAAAATAAAATTACAGCTTCTGTCATACTACTTACGTTTACATGTTGTATTATTCACATTCACTTGACAGAAAAGAAATATAGACCAAATGTACTATATGATCTGTCCCTTGTTTTTTTCATCAATTTATTTTATCCTTGTACCAATCCACGTAGGTATAAAATCTTTGCCGTACATGCACTTTCGTTGCACAGAAAATACACTATTAATATATCTACCATTTCACTAGTTCCTTAAACTGCTTCACACAGAAAACATCGTTGTAAAAATTCACAAAAATACAGAAAAATATATTACAGCTATATAAGTTGTTTTTAAAGATATTAAAACATGTATGTTTCTAAAAAAAATAAATAAAAAATGAAAACAAAAATAAAAATGTCACCGTTTCTAGATTTGAATTATCTTCAGTCGTTTTTAAGAAACTTGGAACACTTTATTTTTGACTTTGTCTTAAAAAATTTTTCTTCTGCTCAAATGTAAAGAGAATGTTGTTTTATGTGAGCCCATATACACAGGGTGTGCTGCACAAAGAAATTTTTAGTAATATAGTTGTCTGCTAAAAACAAACATAAAAGCAGCCAATTATTTTCCAATATTTAATATTTACAGGATGCCTTCAGGTCGTCTTAACTGCAGGTGTTGAGAAAACAATTCTGAACTTAAATGTCATATTTTTGAGTAAATCTCAGTTTCATGTAAGATATCAAAAAAGTTGCTTATATTTAAAATGTATGTCCATATGCCAAATTTGAAGATAAGCAGCCTAATTACCTATTAATTGAGCGGATGAATCATAAAAAAGCAAAATTAGAACCGATTGACCCAAAATTTGATACTTTAATATGAATTTTAACTCTAAATGGCTTCTAACCAATTGTTTTTCTCTTACACAAAAACGGTACTTACACAGGAAGGAGAAATTGAAAAAATAATTCAAAATAGGCTAATTGATTCCAAATTTGAAATATGATACCAATTTTAATTCTGAATAAGTATAGCTAATGAAATATTTTTATATTTTTACAAAAAAAGCAGTTTATCTACACATAAAATATTTCTTGTTTGAGACAAAGCCTGCTTAATTTTTTAGACATAGATTATTCTTTAATGAAGCAGAATTGTTCCCCAAAATGTAAATATTGTTTGTCGTTGACGGAAATGATCTGGGGATTAATTAGTTTTAAAGGTAAAATCAACGACTGTATTTCTAAATATATAATAGGAGACATCCTGTATATGTTGGCTCAGTTAAAACTACATTTTCGTACATTTTTGTCAATTAGATGTGATTCAGGTAATTTTATTTTTTATTCATATTACAATTGCGAAAGGGAGAAATAAAAGGGATACCTATTTTGTTTACTAATATTATTACAACATGGCATTTTGGAGACCTTTTGAAACAGAACAGAACGAAATTTGTCATCAAAATAAAAAAAATATTTGAAGGCATAATTAGTTAAAATATGTTGTTGGCCTAATGAACATATAATAGAAATTTTTTACACTTATATACAAATTATTATAATTTTTTACTTTTAACAGAAAACTGTTTATAGGGACGCCTATGAAACTCATTACATTTTATTGCTAGGCGTTTTTATACATGTTCAACTGACTTCGGAAAGACTATACTATATGTAATTTTTGTGGTTTAAAGAATAGAATCACATGAATAATAAAGATATTCATATAAGTATAAAAGACCTAGTTACTGTTAGAAATTTTCCATAATCTTAATAATGAGGTCACCAAATTAATTATTCGAGTCTAAAAGAGCACATCTAACATAAAAACGTGGAAATGATAAGGATACTATAGTTACAATACACTTATCAGGACGATGTGCACCATTTGACTTCATGCGGATTCCTGCAACTTATCTCTCTCAAATATATCACAACAAATGAATTCTGCTCAAGCAAAAATAAATATTATTAATAAAGCAGATCGCAACACTGTTTATGTGGGTCAGAGTTCGGTAAAGAACACTGTCTGCAATGCGTGTAATAAATGTGAATTGGTACATAATTTTTAAAAAAGGAAAAGGATTCTATTAAGTAAGAAAGACGTTAGAAAAGTTGTTGTACATTTCTATCGGGTGTCCCAAAATTCACGAAAGTTTTGAATTTGAAAGTTTGCACTATAGTGGATAAGTGTTAGACAGAAAACGCCTCGTCACCCGCTGTACTGAATTTAAATATATTTTGGTACCAGTTTAATTTTAACATCATTTAATTAAGAAACTATAAATAGCTTCATGGTTCGTTGAACAACATTTTCACACTTTTTTACGTTCTCATTGCGGTACATTTTTTTTGTTACCGCTTTTATTAACCTCCATACTTTAGCAAGCGGTGGGCAGAATCGTGCCTGTCGAGTCGCATGTCTTAACTTTCTTTCCGTTATCACGCTTTTAAGTCGATCAAAACATATACACGATTTTTAAACTTGATTAATGCAAAACAATTCATTTTTGAAAGTTTTTAAAAGTTGTAGGTATCAAGCAACCATTATGTGATGAGTGATAATCTCACGAATAAGTAGTTCCTAAATCGTACAAAGAAATATTTTATTAGTTCCTGGAACGAATATCGTAAAAAATAAATAGAAGCCTTTTATTGTTCACGACTGTAGAGTATGATTAAGTGCGAAGCAATTAATATGTGTCACTAACTATTGATAAAACTGAATAATAATTTTTATAACTGATAAAATCTATTATTAAGCTTTAAATTTGATAATGTTTGGCGCCATTTATCACTGATATTTATGTGTAAATAATAAATAAGGAAGTGTTTCAGATTTTATTAATGAAAAATCAAGTTTCTATTTTGTCTGTTAATGTACAATGTTTACAATTTTTAAAAGTTTCATTTATCTTTTGCTTCTAAAATTTATAAGACATAATTTGCTTAGAATTATCCGTAACTAAATCACTTTTCAAAATTCTTGTGAAAGAAAAAAATATTTTGACTCCATAGTCCAATTAACTAAGCGTTTAAATCGAAATTTTGTCAACTTGGCTGAATTTTTGATATGAGTTAGTTTAAAACATATTAAAACAATAAGTGAGAGTAATTTTTTGTTCAACCCCCGGCCAAGGGTGGAAAAAGATAAAATAAAGGGCTTTTTCAAGATAACTCAAAAAGGGTAAGAGCTAGAAAAAAATTTTCATGAAAGTTGTAAAGCAGACAATTCTACATAAAAATGGTCTCTTAGCTTTTTCTTGTACTATTAAAATTAACAGAGTTAGGGAGGCTAGAAGTTAAGGGAAGATTTCAGAAATTTAATTTTGTTAAATCATTAAAATTAACGATTAAAAATTTGATTTTTTGTTATAACTTTCTTATTAAAAATTAAAAAATATATCTATTTCTCTGAAAAGAAAAGTTACATATTTTAGAGCAGATTGAAAAAAAAAATTACAAAATTCAATCATTTTTCTGTTTGTTATGATTTTTTTTAAATTTCTGAAATCTTCCCTTAACTTCTAGCCTCCCTAACTCTGTTAATTGTAATAGTACAAGAAAAAGTTAAGAGGCCATTTTTATGTAGAATTGTCTGCTTTACAACTTTCATGAAAAACTTTTTTTTCTAGCTCTTACCCTTTTTGAGTTATCTTGAAAAAGCCCTTTGTTTTATCTTTTTCCACCCTTGGCCGGGGGTTGAACAAAAAATTACTCTCACTTATTGTTATAATATACCTTAAACTAACTCATATCAAAAATTCAGCCAAGTTGGCAAAATTTCGATTTAAAGGCTTAGTTAATTGGACTATCCAGTGCCATCTAGACTTGCCTTGCCCAAATAAGACTGAAACATTATCGTGACAATTCTGATCATTAACTCTCGAAATTCCGTGGTTGTATACGCATTAGGGGTCACAGCAAGGTCACCAAATACGTCTTGCTATCTGCAATAGCGAAGTGATGTAGCTGGTTACGCTATGGTTATAGATAATGTCGAATGTGAGTTGTGTATACGATAATTTCCAACATGTTCGACATTACCGACTTGAATAGAAGAATATAAATATTGGTACAATGCTGTATTAGTAAATTGTAAAAATTTTGAACAAAAATATCAAAAATACATAAAATTACAAGTTTTAATCTCTATCGTCTCCATTTTTGCATAGTCTATGTGGCACTTAATCAATAATGGGCATAACATTTGTATCCATTCTTCCTTATGCGCAGGTATTTTTAAAAATTCTTCTGCATACAACTTTTTGTCAACTTTAACATAAGCAACAGTAATACCAAGTACCAGCTACCCGATATTAGTCACTTGGCGGAACTAATCAAATTGTTCAAAAACAAAAAAAACAAATCACCATTATGACTACTGATTGTGAGTTGCAAGCAGTTGATGATGACTCCACCAATAATAACTCTTTACTCACTCGCTCTTTGTCCGCGCTAAAGAGAAGTACAGAACTTTTCAATATTTTGAAATAGTTTACAATTGATTGGTCGTAATATAAAGTTATTATTTGAATTATTCCTAAGATTTAAGAGATCACGGTTCGTGATAGAAAAAAGTATCTAATGTTTATTTCAAGTTTGTTAACCATACACCAATTTCCTATATACTTAAATTACCTCATAATATCTTGAGAATACGTCAGAAAATAATAGCCTTCCAAACTTTATATCTAAATCATTTGTAAATGTAATAAAGAGTAGAGGACATAAATTGGATCCTTGAGGTACATCAGAAGATCTCAGATAAATGTTTAACTTGAAATTATTGTATCGAATATATTGTGGTCTACTGACATCTCAAAAACTTTAGCAAAATAGGATAAGATCACAATACAATGTAAAAAAATCGATGTTAGTGAGAACAATAAAGTTTCGGAGTGAATCTATTGAGTGATGTTACTGAGTACATTTTCACTAAATATTGGGCATTTTGATAATTTTACTCATTTGTGATTATATTTAAACTAAAACTGAGTACTCGTATTCAATGCACTTGTACCTAAATCAAAGTAAAAGTCCTCACTACTGAATGATCCCACCCTTTTTCATATCCAGATGCATTGTCTTTATCTGTTCCCATCGTCCTATTAGGTTTCCTCGTGATTGTGGCGTGGTGGACGGCAGTATGGCGTATGGTGTGCTGTGGAGTTGGACAAGTATCGGTTTATCTGGTTATTTTAGTAAAAATTGTATTTAAATGCAGTGATTTAATTACAATAATTAAAGACAATAAATTAAGTCTCGATTAATATTTGGTCAAATAAACGGATTGTTAAATTGCTGTTTATAATTATGGCAATTTATTTATCCGATCAGTGAACCAATCGAGACCTAAATTATTATCTCTAAAACCTGTTTTGAAACCACCATGACTGTTTAGTGGTTTATGACAATACCCAAAAATTATGCAAATTTAATAAATTACAAAAAAGTTGTTACAAAATACCGATTTTAATTTTTTAATTTCAAGGGTTAATATATACTATTAAAAAAAAATGTAGATTTGACATTATTTTTACAATATCTCTCCTAATTTGAAAGTTCATCATTTGCAGAATACGTTGTTTAGCGTCTAATTAATTGCAACAATGTATAGCCTAATTAATCATTTATGAGTGAGTGATTTATTTTTGCATTCAATATTTAGTTAATTAAAAACCAAATCTGAGTAAAAAATGACTCAATAATAGTTAAATTTAAATCATATTAGAGGAAAAGTCAACTCTAAATTGGTTTTTTATATTGAGAATAGGTTAAAACTCACTCATTTCTGATACAATAGATTCACTCAGTTGTACTCATACTAAGAGAGTGAAAATTTCACTCAATTTATACATGACTTATTAAAATTGAGTGAAAATTGAGTGATTTTTTTACAGAGTAGACTTATAATTATTTGCATTGCCGATCAACATCACCACACTCTTATGAAGGGGGCATATCTTTACCAACTTCAATGGGGAAACGTTGAAATGCATACTGACAAGTTAAACAATGTGCTTAAAAGAATAGAAAAACTACTTAAACAGTTAATGCTAGGATCTAATTCTGATGTCATTTTGGTTTAAAATTTTTTAAGAATACTTATTGCTTGATATCAGTAAGTGGTAAATTGCCAACTGTACTAAAGGTTTGTGGGTATATCTGGTTTCGATAAATAAACACTATTATCTGAAATTAAAACCGTTAACAATGTTTTGTAAACTATTCTTCCTGGTGTCCTATTTTCTTTAATTAATTAGCGAGCAAAATTATTGGGATTATTTGATACATCAGTTTTACGGCCCGTATTTAATCTTTATCAGCTTTAGATGTTTAAACTTTAATTAAAGTCCTAATATCTTCATAATTGTCTTCATAATTTATTACATTTAATATGGCATCTTCACAGCTGATTTTTATTTTTAAGATAATTGTAATTAGCCGATCACCAAACAAGTATTTTTTACGTTTTAAAAAAGCTGTTATCCGACATTATCCGACACGTACCGGACTTACCTTAATATTTTTATTTCAAAGCCGAATACCTAAATGTAAATTTCCTCTGCAGTCGACCTCCCCTAGAACATAAACTCGATCCGAAGTTAAAGACTTTGAGAAGTAAGGAGGAATTTACACAAGAAGTAATTGTACATAACCTTGTTATCATTAGTTGATTTTCGGGCGAGCCGTCGGATTCCCTATCAAAGGATCATGAGCTGCCCCTTTACAACGATTCCGAATTGGCATCCTGTTTCTGTGTAATTAAGTAATGGAAATCAAAGTTCTACCTTCTGATGTAGCGCTATTTGTTTAAGAGTTAACCGATCCATTCGTCTGTTTGGTTTATTATGGAAACCCTTTTCACAGGGACTGCCGGCTACTGTTCGTGTACAATTCGACTAAGAAATTGTAAAGCCCTGGTTTCGGAACAGGGACATTTAAAATTTATGGAATATGCATCTCTCTATTAGATATTCATTTCTACGGGAAGGATGGAAAACATGAGAAACAATGTTTAGGGTGATTTTACTTGTTAAAAGTTTTTTCGAAACCTGTTTGCAAGGAAATTGTTCTTACATTTTCGGTTTCTGAAAACTTGATGTCTAGTTCAATAAGATTATCTGTTTATGTTAACGCCTAAATAGGCATTTTGTATAAAATACATTGAACAAAAAACAAGTTATCAAAGTCTAACGTAATTGATTTTGTTTCTTGTCGAGAGTAAGTCTTGTAGAAGGAGAAAAGTAAATGCGTTCACTCACAGTCAATCAAACTAAATTGTTGGAATGCGTATAGCGAAATATCCAACGACACTTAAATTATGAGCACTACAAAAAACCCTCCCAAATAGCCAACGTCAGTCAAATTTTATTGCAATATAAAGAAAGCAGAATCCAAAATTATAGAAGAAAATTGTTCTTTATAAAATTCTGCTTAGTTCATTCAAAAGGGCCTATGTACAGCTTTCTCATAAGTTGAGTTATTTCTTCTAAACGGCGCAAAAAATTACGTATTTTTGGCCGTAACTGCAAACGATACTCGAAATGCAAACGAAAGAAAGGAAGGCATAGAACATTTAAACACTTTAGTGCGAACCCAACACTGGACGGAGCATTTATTTCGCAGAGTAGTTGCTTCCTTTAGTATATTCGAACTAGGAAATATATCCTCAAATTTAACGTTTCAAATTAGAATAAACATAAACTTGAAAGTGTCGTTACTCTTCATCAAACTAAACAAAAGAGTAACATTGAATTTTACAAAAAAAAAGAGATAAATGCATAAGTCTTGATTATACATCTCATATTGAGATTCCCTATACTGTTAAATAATTTTTTGGAGAGTTGAAACCCCCTGACGCCTCTTACATATAGACCGAGATTTCAGTAAATCATAAATCAATTTAACAATTCAATTATTATGGAAATTTATTATTTGATATAACGAATATTTCATTAAAATACGGTTCTAAGTAAATTTTCTACAAATATTTATATGGTTATAGAATATTGTACATAGTAAGAATAATGATAAACATATTATTAATAGAATTATACCTATTTATTAACAAAATCAATGATTTTGAATGACCTTAGTTAAATCATAGTCTGCCTAGATTTCTTCTTCTTTTTTTCTAGATTTAGTTGCAAGCTTAGATAATTGTGTGTTTAATGTAAACAAATGGAAGATTTTTGCAGTACTTAATGTTCATAATATCAATATTAAACCAAAGGGTTCTGTACATAAAACCATATTTTTGGGAAGAGCTTTAAACACTGCAAATATATGTTCCATTATAAGTAGTGTTTCACCTAGCAAAAATTTACCTGATAAAAGGTAGATTTACTTCAGAGTAAATAAATAATGTGCAGTGTGACTGTAGTATGAAACAACGATATATTGAAATCGTAAGACATGCGAAGAAATTAAACAGAGTGCAATTTTAGTGCAATACACATGCATATATTGGATTTGTTAGACATGTGAAAAAACTACACACAAGTATAGTACAATCAGCCAATATTGCAGCTGGAAACCATTAGATAATATTTTTCCTATATTTTTCTATTTGTAAACAATATTATCTGTGTACTTCAATTCTTCAATAATTTTAACATCTTCATTCTTATGCTCACTTTTTTGGAGAAAGTATCAACAATTATAATTTTGACACCTGTAGTATTAGAAAAGGTTAGATACACTGTTAAATTGGTATGAGTGAAAGCAATAGAGGTATGGAGTGAATTCGTTGAGTGAAATTATTGAGTACATTTTCTCTCAATATTGAGCATTTTGATAATTTTACTCATTTGTGATATTTGAATTAAAACTGAATACCTTCACTCAAATATAGGTACCAGTTAAATAAATTCTGCAGAGAAACTCGTATTTGGTGCACTTGTAACTAAATCGGAGTAAATGTCCTTATTATTGAGTGACCCCACCCGATTCAATGGTTGTCATGCGTTGTCTTTGTCCATTCCCATCGTCCCCATTAGATCTCGTGGCGTGGTGTATGGCGTATAGTACTGGACAAAATATTAAGTGATTTTTTGACTGTGTACCGTTTCCTCCACTCTTATCGAAATCACTGAAGGTTTTTTTTCATCAAAATTTACATGAAACAGAGCCCTGTATCAAATTTGAAGTCTATATCTTCCAAACTCTGGAGGATCGTAGAGATTTAAGAAAATTTTCAGAAACAAAATTACCATTCTTATTTTGCTTTGTTTGTTATATTGAAGTAAAACCGAGTGTATGACAGAGGTATGGAAGTTAAAAAGTATTTGTAATGCATCAAGAGAGCATTTTTAAACCATAAATCATGACTACTTGATCTTGCAAGGAAAAACCAAAAAAAATTCCAATATGAATAATGTATGAAGACGGTCAACAAATATTCAAAACAAATGCAATGTACAGTTATGTTTACACTGAAAGAAATGCGTTTTATTCTTTATTAGAATTTTATATAGCATTATAAGACCATTGTATACTATATGTGACAGTTAAACAGGTGAATATTGGATATAAAACGCGTATTGCTAGCACAGTTGTATAGTGACTATAAACCTTATTCTTTATTAAATTATTGTATACAGTATACTAGTATACAACGTTTTTTATACCCTTTACGAAATAATAGCAATAACTGTTATTAAAGTGTTCCATATCGTTATTAGAACATCTAGTACTGGTTATTAGTTTTATAATAATAAATATATTAAACTGTTGTATACTCTGCATGAGTTAAAAACATATGTCATTAAGTTTTCAGAAATTTTATTGGATAACTGTAATTACAAACTAGGGTTCTAATGTAAACATACATAAAACATACTTTTAAGCACCCAAAACTGTCCAGTTTATTTTCTTAGCAACGATGCACCCGTATTTACTTGTATTACATGAGAATTTGCACTATAACTCTTCCACCTTAAGAATGAAGCATCCCCAGAAAGATTGAGCTTCTTTCCATATAATTTTATTTCCTCTGGTTGATTGACTTTATACCCATGCTTTTCTTTGTCACCGTTAACCTTCTGTTCCTCCATCTTATGTAAAACTTAACATCAGCGATTTCTAATAGGACCTACAAAATAATAATTTTTAAGATTTAAACAAGTTTTACATTTGAAAAAACAAAACAATTACAAGCCATAAAACAGTTAGATACTTACATAATAATTTTCCATTTCACACAACGCGATATGATCATGTATCCCACAAAACATGTGCATATACTGTCCATTTTCATCAAACTAGACGTGTGTAAGTCGATGCACAGCGGACTGTCGAAAATTTTACGATTGTCTCCTTGAGTAAAGATAATAAAGACGTTGTGGTTTTGTGTGTTTATTTTGACAATGATGGAACATCTATGGACAATAAAAGTGGACTGTATAAGATAGTTGAGTACCGTTCTGGTTCATGCATAGCATGCTACTGAAATCATAGAAGGGATGAGCTCGTGCGGCGAACCCTAAATCAACGGCTGGAATAGCCAGGTTTCTTATTGAGTCGGCGCACTTCGCTCTCGGGTCTGACATATGATTATTATTACAAGACTATGAATATAACTTAATAACGATCATAACCGATTATACACCGAGAGGTGACGATCACTTAACCATTATAAGATGCGTTTTACACGTTAAAAACGGAAACATATTCAGTGTAAGAACGAATAATTCTATTAATACAATTGTTATATTGTATTATTATATTCGGATACTGGTCTTTATACAACAAATCTTCCCTACTATACAATTGGAATATAAAGTCTATAGCACCTAATAATGTATAAGTAATTCATTATAACCTTTATTTCATAGATGCATAAGGTGTATTAAGCACCTTCCAGTTAAACTCATTGTATAATGAGTATGGAGATGATTCCTTTTTTTTAATAAAAGTTGTATATTGGTTATAAAAGTTTTAATATGCGCTATACACATTATTCTAGATAAACAGTTTAATAAGCCCATTTCTTTCAGTGTATGTTATTGGAAATAATTCCTATAACCATCGAATAGCTGGCTTATATTATGGATAAACAATTCCCGGCGGGCAGCGCTGTTATTCCACGAGCCTCCACACCTTAAATTAGAATTTAATCGGAATACCTCGACGCTCTTAAAAACACGTTACCTAAACGACGTACAATTAAGATGCACTCTATGTATTCGACATCAATAGGTGTAAAGCGATATTAGCAAGACGTGTGCGCGCTCCACACGTCCTCTAAAAGCCGTGTGATTTACTGTGCTAACCGCGACTTTGAGCATATCATAGTTGTCGTGTTCCATTACGGGGACAGTGACTTGCATTTATAATTGTGTTAAATTACCCACACTCTCTCAGATAAGAGTTAATTTAATAATGCAGGTAGATCCAGCCAAGTCACTGCATACGGGGAGTGGCGCTCCGTGCTCTTTTAAATATCAATGATAAATCACGGGGATTTTGTATGGCTGGAGGTTTTTATATCATCGTTACGATGGTGTTTAATGATCTGTGTTTTGATTGGTGGCCTTTTAATGATCTTTAGATAAGCTTTGTTTCATCTATCCCGTATGCCTCGTCACCTCAGAGTGGGAAGTGTCGCTGTTTTTTTTATGTGACATGGATATATCGAGCTGATTTATCTAAATTGAGATCCGTTATATCTATTTTATCTTTGCGTGTTTTTCAGTGAGTCATCTTTAGTCTATGTAGACAAAATACAGCATCACTGTATATCGAATAAATCAATGCAGTAATTAATATTTCAATTTTAAGTAAAAACGCTGTTCTATTTTTTATAGGTACTACCATCTGATATCCATTCAAAAGTCAGATGGTTATTATTACTCTTATGTACGGAAACAAACTTCTGGTAGTCAAAACAAACAATTCAAGAAACATAATACAGGGTGTTTCAGTTCGAGTGAATCAAACTTTAACTACAAACAGAACTCAATAAATAATTCGGAATTGCCTTATAAAGCAAGGGTCTAAGTCTCACCGTTTTCACTGTACAGGACCGTATTGGTCGTTTTTAAAATCATGATTATTTATGAAATCTTCGGTATGCTTATAACAAATTGATTCATTTGGTGTAGTGTTAACATTTACACATGTGCATAATTTACTGTAAAATTTACAAATTTTTGTAGGTTAGTGGCGTAGAGATGGGTAGTAAAGCGGAATTTTTTTACCCCATCTTCTACGCCAATGACCTAATAATCTTCTATGCCAATGATCTAATAACACAGGCACACACAAATTTCATGAACCAGAGGGTAGACCCCACTATTCTTAGATTTTTGGGGTCGCTGAAACCGAATATGACCATAAAAAATTATTTCAATTGCCCGTTTCCCGCTAGCACCTCCTGAAGGGGGTTAAATTTTAAATTTTCTTACAAAATTAAGATGTATGCTGTATGTATTGAATGGGAGACCAATCTTCTGATTTAAGAAATTTAGTTTCTTAAGGATAGGAAATACATTTTAAATTAATATTATTATGTCACGTATTAACTTAAAATTCAAAACATTCATTGCCTGGTACTGTTCATAAGTCAAACACCTAAATAATAAAGAGAGCTGGTCCAAAAACTGATCCTTGGGGAACACGTCAACCTGATCACACTGTCATTTGGGCAACATATAAGTGACTTATGGAGAGTCAAAGACAATTTAATAGCAAAGATATTTAAGAAGTAATAATATACAAAACATGACATGTTTTATAGGTTATATCTCACCAATATTCAATTGAGCGACCTACTATCACAGAAGGAAAATTATTTGTCAGAAATGGCTTTAATCCATACCAGAACATTTCCTCTGATTCTCAAATGCTAGTCAATTTCGTGGTATGCCATTGAAAGCTTTTACAAAATCCAGGTTCTTTTCGTGCAGGCAATAGTTGCTTCGAGAAAACAAATGACGGTCGAATTTTTTGGAAGGAAGCCATGCCAGTTTGAAGAAACAATATTGATATAACTATGATTAACACGAGACTCATTACAGAACTGGGCACAGTTTTCTTATGCAAATATGAGTGTGTCACAGAAAATATCGCAGCACAATAGTATTAGTACTAAGCTACTGAAACGTAACAAGCTTATCCACTTATTGGTTTAGCCTCTAGATGTTGTTAAAATTAGCAATATTTTTTTTCAAATAACTCTAAAACGCTTTCTCCAATTTAAATGAAATTTGGTATGCTAATGCTTGTGTCTAGATGTCATTCAAATGCATAGCTGTACTCCCACTCCTAAGCAAATATGTATATATTTTTGTTGCAGCTGATGTGACAACTTTATTAGCGTAAAATGTTTGTTTTCCTAACGATTTTCGACTAGTTAATAATTATTTTATTAATCTTCACTAAAGCATTTTTGATACAAGTGTGATTTAATTGTAATCAAAACTTTTGTTTATTTCATAATAAAACTAAATAATGTTTCATGGGATATAGAAGCTTTTAGTGGAATGTTTTTCTACCGCAGAAATTAGGTATTGAAAATGGTGACTATTTGCAATAATTTTCATTAGAGTAATGCTTTAAATCTAAATTAGCCATAAGCGGAGGGCAATCAATAAAGGGAACAACTTGCCGCAAACAAATTTTTTTAATCTTCATACTTATAGATGGTGTTAATAAGAGAATTTCTGATTTTTGTAACAAAAATTAGTGAATATGTGAATACGCCGATCGTCAGATTTTTTCAACTTTATTTGTTGTTTTTCGACAATAATTACTTTTTTTACTATAGTTTTTAACTATAACTTTTTATAAGTAACTTTATAAGCATTTTGCACAGACAAACACTGTTAAGGAAATAATCCAGTTATTTTTTTACATCTAAAAATGACTCACCCTGTACAGTAACTCGGTGTATATTTATAACCATATGTTTTATTTCGTTGCGAGTTCCTTGTTAACTAACAACCACAATTTTTAATGTAGGACTTCATGACTAATGAAAATGACAGAGTGAATCTTTTTTCTTTCATTTGCATTTTGTTCGTTTAGGCAAAATTTTATACACGAGCCATTATATTCCTAAAGCTAGATTTAGATTCCATGTTTCGTCGGCAAATCTAAAAATACGTAGACCTCTTTATGTAAATTCCATAAATTAAAATGTCAGTGGAGTACCTACTTCCGCTTGTATCAGAATATATTATAAAATTTTGCACCCAATTATAAGTTAAAAATATGATTCCCGGTAATAATAGCCCGTGTGAGATAATTTACGTACTGACTTTTATATATTACTTAAGGCAGATGTTTTCGGTTTACAATAAAAGCTTGTGGAACTGAGTGCTAAAAAAATAGCCAAAAAGTAACGATGCGTTTCATCGGGTTGGGCCATAAAACGAAATGTACTCTTGACAAATATTGTTATTTTTGGTATCTCGGGCATTCTTAATTGCGAAGCGTATGAATGCGTTGTTTACATTTCAATAGAGTAGAGAGGTATTAGCTATTATTTCGTTTATAGCTCTCGGAGGATTAAGTGTTTGCTTTACGACCGACCATAATTTTTAGGTTCTATTCGATTTTTTTCGAATGATGTGGGAACGCGTATGATAAATTTTAATAATATACAGACGCATGCAAGAATTTCTACAACGCTGTTAACGTCGAAGGTAATACAGTTCCACAAAAAAAGAATTAAACAAAAATTACCCCTACTGACTCCAGACTTACTATGTTTATCATATGTTTTCAGGGCCCTTAAGGAGTTAAGAAATTATGAGGTTATTGGGATTGAGTGGTCGATGGATAGAGGATTTATTATTTTTTGAGGTTATGAGAAATCCTGACGTGATGGGGTTAAATGGACCCCGAATTTGAATTAAGCGACCCCGAAAACATGTGATAGACATAGTCGATTTTTTTTGTGGAGCGGTATAATTCATGTCAAGTCATGTCTCAAAAAAATTATTTAGAGTAAAATCTCTTTCTATTAGTTTCATACTACATGTTAAATTAATGATGTATAATTTTCTCCTGTATTAATTTGGGTATTTTTATTAAAAGAAGAAAATAGGAAAAAACTAAAACTGTGTCCTAAATACCTAAGTAACTTCAAAATAAGTTGAAATAAACAAATTCTTCACTGATACTTTTTTCGGAACTGGAACGGAAACTATAGTACGATCATATTCGAAGTAATAAATCATTGCCTGTTAAGGGATCCAGTGCAATACGCTTTTAAGGGGTATAGAAATTGAATAATTTCTTTATACATTATGAAAAGACGAAGGGATCAGTTCAGTCTGACACCCTTGTTCCTACAAAAATTCCTTTATTTTCATAAATTATTTATTTTCGCCTTCAAGAATGTAGCAATCAAATGACTTCATGGTGTGAAATAAATCGTCTGAAACTTAATATATCTAAATGCCATGTAATGACTTACACTCGCAAGACTAGCTTTCCCATTTATAACTACTCCATTGGTGATAGTGTTGTTGGTAGAATAGAAGTATTCAATGATTTGGGTATATACTTTGACAGTAAACTTACTTTTATTGATCATATCAATAATACTGTTTCTGTGCCTTTAAATCGTATGGCTTTATTTATCGTAAGTGCCGGGATCTTTCCAGTAACACTTTTAAAACCCTGTTTTGTGCTTTTGTGAGATCTAAACTGGAATATGGCTCGATGATATGGCTCAATTTATCAAGTTCATTGTCAGCGGTTGGAATCAGCTCAGAGATAGTTTTTTAAATTTTTATCTTATTTGCAAGATGGGTCTTATCCTCCCAGAGGTTTTCCCCATAATCAACTGCTTAACAGATTTTGATTCACTGGAAACCAGTAATATTATGTTGATTCGTTTTCTGTACAACATTTTAAATAACAATATTGATTGTCCTGAACTTTTAGAAAACATTTTTTGATACCTCGTGAGAATTCTAGACAGCAAGCTCTGTTCTACTGCTCCTCGTACAAACATTTTAACAGTCTCCTATATCATGGGCTTTATAATAATATATATGATGTGTGGGCTTTATAATAAAATTGCTTCTAACTGTGATATACATAGTGATACATTAAAGAGTATATGTAGCTGGGTGGCTCGTTTAACGTGATTTTGTGTTGACTTGTATTTTATGTAAATTACATTTTGTTGTATCATGTTGGAGCGTTATTTTTTTTTTGTTCTTTTTTTGTAAATTTTTTATCAGCAGTACATTTATTTATATATAATTTATATATTTATGTATGTATGTAGGTACATGCACCACAAATTATTGTAATTATTGTACTTTTGTCATGTTTTCTTTAATTTATTTTAAATTCCACATTTTACCTCTATACGCGCCACTGTTGTTTACCAAGCGCGCCAGGTTAGTATTTGACGTATAACCGAACACTTCGTACACTCGATGCACCTGGGCGACTACAGCTACTACCAGAACATGGTGCGTATGCAGCGGTATTTCAAGTTTTACATTCAATTTCATTTTAAATTTGAAATGGTTCATCTTACGCCTCCTAAAAATGATAATGCGATTTTCCTTTGATAAATGACCGACAATTGTTTGCTCTACTTTGCATCGAATACGATCCTACTGTAAATAAATCAGTTTTCTTTTAACAGAAACATTGTTTTAATTTAATTTTGAATATTATATTAAAGAACATAATGCTACCGATCAATGATAACGGAAGTAACGGAACATTTTATTCAATGTAAGCATTAAATATGTTACGTAATTGAGCTTGCCTTAAACAGGTGTCGATTCGAAGGCGACGATATACCCGCCCTATAAAATTGACCCTAGTCTGACGTGTAATTTCGTAGCAGCGTATGCCAGCCACCAAGCAGAACAAAAATTGACCCGAATCCCGATTTTCAATCAGGGAAATGTATGTTAATTAGTTGCCTCATTCATAACGACATATTATGTACACGTAAATCACAACATCAATAGCAATGATGGAAATTAGTTGTTATTGTATACAGAGCTGAAACCAAACATGTCATCACGAATCACAAATGCATGCCTGGCTTTGTACGTCCATATCAATATTTGACAAAGGCCTTTGTGGCCGGTTAAATTATTATACATCGATTTACATTCGAATAAATTTAGCTTAATTAGCGATGGCTGCACACGGGAAACAGTGGAAAAACAGGATTATTTCCATGTAATTACATAGGCATGAAATAGAACATTTTTAAAAGCATTCTAGTAAGTATAGCTTTCTTTAGAAAAAGTATATGTTTGGGCACATTCCAATCTAAAAGGTAACATTACTCATAGAAATTTCACTTTTCATTTTTCATTGTTTGCAATTTTTTTCAAAAGATTTGCTCAAAATTGTGAATAGGTATGTCAGGTACATACAAGTGACGATCAAAAAACGCAAATTATGAAATAAAATTAAATATTAAAAATAATTATATAATTATCTGTACAAAAACTGAGTCAACGTAATATAATCATGATAAGGATGTAAGAGATAAAAGAATGAAATTCAATCTACCTGTTTGAATATTGGGAAATTGGGAAAATGGGTAAATTTTATACCGAAATAATTTATGTAGTCAATAGTAACTGAAAAATAATTTCTGTACTTCAGTGGTAACTGAAAAACTATTTCATACCTCTTACTTTTATATAAAATATTTTTCTAAATCAATATTTTGCATTTAATAATTTTTTTAACAATAATATTGACGAAACCGTTGTTTGATTTGAATTTAGAACGAATACACTCAAAATGAATTTTTCGAGACAAAACGTCTGAATCTGGTTCTCCATGGTCGTATTTAAAAAATTAAGTTGATGATGGTCCTGGAAAGACAAAACGTTACATATAAACATTGATTATGCCATTCTATAGTGGGCAAAAAGTTGCCATGAGAAAGTCTTCTTTTTTCAATATCACCTCAAATAAGGCTGAAATGTAACAAAAACGGATTTCCAAAATTTCGGTTTTCATCAAATATTTCGAAAACTAATCATCCTAGCCTTGATTTTTTAGAGGCTAATATTAGTCCTCTGATTATGCTACTTTGCCCCCATTTAAGCTACTTCGTACCTCTTACCGTTTCCGAGATCTCTGTAGTAAGAATCGAATTTGTAACAGCTTCTATAGGTGTTTACAAACTTGGAGAAGACATTTGAAGAATAAATAGATCGAGTTGTGAATATTCAATTCATTGAAATATTTTATGAAATTAAATTACATATATATTTTTTTAATACCTGTTTACTTTTTGGGACCGCTGGCTCCACCGACAGCTCTACCTCTGTTTGGAAACCGCTTAACATAAAGATGTGCAGTTATAGTCTTTCCGATGTCAGTTGTACATGTATATAAACGCTTAGCAATAAAATTTAATGAGTTTCAAAAGCGTTCCTAAAAAAGTTGTTTGCTAAAGGTAAAAAATTATAAAAATTCGTTTACCTATATAATATGTAGAAAATTTCTATTTAATTGACCAACAACATATTTTAATTATTTATGTCCTCAAACTATTTTATTATATTGATGGTACATTTAATTATTTATGTCCTCAAACTATTTTACCATCAATATAATAATATTGATGGTAAATTTCGTAACCAAATTCCGCATTGCTGCAGTACACTACTAGGCCATTTGCCGACAACTAAATTTGTGGCCAGGTCACCCCGTGTGGCTGTGTGTGTGTCGCGTTTGCCCGCGCGCTTATTCTTCAATTATGACCACAACTAATCATCTTTTTTATGTACCTAGTATGTAAGTTGCGGAAGATACCAGAGATGCTCAAGAAGTTTTAACAATTTCTTTTATTATTAACTTTAAGCACAGTTTTGCAGTTGCAACTGTTTTGATTACTGAAGGTGCTTATTCTTGGTGCATTCTACCTACAATTAAAAAATGCAATTGCTGTATTTTAATCCTCTAATTATTATTGCGTAATAACGAGGTGGTGCACTTTTAATTTTCCACCTTTCTTCAGACTCACATTTTTGGTTATGCAGGAAAAGTTGTATACTAACAATCTTTTAGGTCAAAGGATTTATTTAAGTAATTTTTAATTTCTTTGAAGTATTAATGTATCAATTGAACATATAATAAAATAAAATATACCACACATAATTTCAAACAACAAACGGACAAAATATTAACACAAAGCGCCTGGGCGAAATATAAATAATCTCAGTGTGCCTTGGTAGACTGAAACAAGCACCATGTGACACTGTATTTGTGGTAATAGTTTTAAAAACATCCCCTCCGGTTGCGTGTCGGGAAATAGTTCTCAAAGATTATCCAACATCCGGTCCATATTTCATTTTTAAATAACAAACGATTCTTACCTTTCGCACGTCGACAATTCATATGTTTCTCGGTGCACCGACATGTGGATTGTGAACTGTTTTTTATTCAAACCGGCTGCCGAAAAAAAATACTAAAAAAGGATGTTATGTCTGTGGAAGGGTGAACACTTTAGAATCCTCCCGAAGATTAAAAACGCGCTGACGGACAAATCGCAGAATCCAAACACCAACTGGAAATGGTGCTTGAAATAGCGTAAAAAAGTAAAAGATAACACGGCCGTATTTCAGGTTTAAGTGGTTATTTTCTATGGGAAACAATATTTCATCACCTTGGAAATAATTGGTGCCCCAACATTAAAAAACGCCGTATTTCCTTTTTGAAAGTTTAGTGAAATTAGTTTAATTTATATCTATTTACTTGATCACAAATTAGAAGCTGAATTCGTGCGGTACTGAAAAAAGACAAAGGTAAATTTCAAATTTACGACATTGGTAACTATGGAAAGTTATATATGTTTGCAAACTTGAGATTTTCCGTAAATGAATAAAAAAAGCGATCGAAAATTGGAATCATTAAATATGGTGTCCATAAGAAAATAGTCAATCAAAATTTAGGTCTTAAAAAAAATTTAATACCACAAGTGGATTCGCGATATTTTCTCTTTGAAAATTTATAGTTACAAAATTATTCAAATAAAAAAAACAAGGTTTTCGTAAAATTTAATTTTTTTAGTGACCTAAGAAAACTAAAATCATTATTCAAATGTAACCAACATCCATAACTAGATCATCCTATATATTAATGTATATCAACTGTATAAATGTATACATGGATATTGAACTTCATTCAGGACAACATGTAATATACAGGGTGATTCAGAGCTTATACAAAAAAATTTTGAATGTTCGGGGGACTCTTACCAATACAATTTTGTAAAAAATATCAAGAAGGGAAGTTCGAAAATGATTTACAAATATACTTCTGAACGGCTCTGGAAACTGGTTCACTGTAAAACCTGACTTTGCGCAAGGCAAAGCATGCAGTCGGCGACCGGCACGGCGGCAAACTGTAATAGAAAATGAACGGACAAAAAATTTAAAGAAACAAATTTCCTTAACACCTAGTTTATATCAGCAAATTCAACTGCTTTTGCCCCTAATGTTATTATTAATAAAATAATTTGACATACCCGATGTTCAAAATTTTGTCCACTGGCATGTTAACACTTTTGGGTCCGTCGTACCCAGTTTTTACGAACTAACACAGATGTTGTCTTGCTTCACCATAACACAAATGTTGTCTTGCATCACATAACACAAATACTTCACCATAACATAAATGTTGCCTTGCTTAACCATAAATTAAAACGATATCCATCAACTCCGAGTTGCTATAGATATAAGCCGTTATTAACACTTGAAAAAGTAATGTAAACACTATCGCAAAAACTTTAATACTAAAATCGGATTTCAGTATTCGAAATCGCCTGGGGCCAAGTAATATTCCTCGAAGAAATTAATGGCCATCAAAACGCCATAATTTATTTGGCTATTTTAATTATATTTGTTTACTTAAGTGCGTAATTGTTGCGTCATAATTCGTATAGAATGTTAAAAAAGGAGTAAATTTACATTACATTTTCTACCGATGAATATGTTAATGTAATTTTTTTACGTTGCAGTGAAGAAATCTATACATTTTCTGCAAAGCTCATGTAAATTCCCTGCAACTTTTTTATGGTAGGACTGCAAAAGGCTGATATAATGGCAACAAGTAACGATTTATTGTATTTTATGACATGCGATTGTGTTACCCATGTTACCCATGTGTTACTCATGGAAGATTATTAAAATATAGGTACACCATAGACATAATTTTTAGTTTATTTTCTGTTAAAATTGAATTTAAAGACGACTACATCTTGATTGTTGATTTTAGTAAAATCTTACACTTAACTATTTTAACACAACTCATTTTTTAAACGAAGGCATTAGTTATTTCATTTTCATGCGTCAAAGTACTTAAGTAGTCTTTGAAAAAAAACTTTTATAAAGACTAAGCAAAAATTAAATCATTTTTTTTTCTCAAATTAGTGATTAACAGATTATTACAAATATTTTAACTGTGTAGTTTTAAATCTAGAATCTTTTGTCAGTTATTATAATTTAATCTCATTTATAGACCAATAATTTCGATAACCTAAGTCAAAGCATACTGCAATTTTCCTAAATAAATCGATTATTGATATATCCAAGTATTTTCCTCATTTTGTTATAAACACTCAACAGTAACATGCTTTTATATAATAACATTTATTAAAACTGATAAGCGCTTTAATTGTATTTAAAATGTTTACAATTAATGTAATGTAGTTATTATATAAATGTTCTTGGCGCAATTTTTTATGATGGTCCTCGTGATGATAACTCAAAAATAATTCATTGTTTGGACTTTGGAGCATAGGTCATAAAAAATTCGCTTAAAGAATAATGATTAAAGTGCGCAATTATTAATTAATAAATAAATTGGCGCAATGACGACGCGCAATAATTAACTATGTAATTGCGTTTTACTTTTCTCCCCTTACTAAAAGATGTCATTTTTACAAATTTCTCGAGACCTCGAAATGATATGCGTCTTCATTTAATTAAAAATATTATTACCTACTATTTATATTAATTAATTTATAAGAATTCTTTTGTAGTTGTATATGCTGATTTAAATTTTAAACTTGAAAAACAATATACCAGGCGTAACAGGATCATGGTACACCCCCCGTATCTCCGTTAGTTGTAAAGGTAATTGATAGAAATTTGGGATATTCCATATACATAATAAGCGGAACTTTTTGATCTACAAATAATTTTTTTTCCACTTCTGGTTTCGCCGGAAGTGATACCAACTTTCGATTTTCAAATGGAATACCCTGTATATTATTACATTTCTGAAATCTGCATAATTTTCTGAATCCAATGATACCACATAAGTGACATTTCAAACGTCAAAATTTTTTATAATTTAATTTTTAGTTTTCCATATAAGTGTGCCATGATGGTTCCGATTTATTCCAATTGACCCGTCTAATGCTGGAAAAATCGAAATCCCGTCAAAAATACTAAATTGCGTTTTTTATGAGCAAATAAAGTTCATCGTAATCGATTTTGGGGTAAAACTCAATTTTTTCAAATGGAACCATATTGGTACCGTGGTACCATTTATTAGTACTATTAATAAGGAATTAATTCATACCTGGTAATAAAATGTGCGATAAATACAATCAAAATTACAGCTAAAAGAAAATAAGAAAATACAATTATTTTGTTCTAATTTAATGCTAAGAAACTAAGGTGGCTTTGAAATACAAAAAATGAACACAAAACATTACAACAATTGTTCGAAATGCTGTCCATTAACGTCAATGCACTTCTGAACTCGCATAGCTGTTTCTTGAAGAACGTTCGCTAATTGCTGGGCCGTTATACTATTAATTGCACGTCTTACTCGCAACTCCAGGTCTTCGCGGGTTGTAACGGCGGTTGCATAGACAATGTTTTTTAAATGGCCCCAAACAAAGAAATCGAGAGGTGTCAAATCAGGTGACCTTGGAGGCCATCGCACAGGACCATTCGTCGAAATTACGTTTCCTTCGAATGCCTGTTGAAGGTAATCAATTACTATTCTTGAATTATGGGGAGGAGCTCCATCTTGTTGGAAATACATTCCCTGTCGTAAATGGACAGGTAATTGAGTTAAACTGTCCTCAATTTCATTTTACAGAAATCCTAAGTATCTAGCACCAGTCAAGGGTCCTTCAAATATTATTGGACCAATGATTCTACGACCGAGTATTCCAAGCCACACATTGAAACCGAACCGCACTTGAAAGTTACCCTCCCGCAATAAATTTTGATTTTCTTGGGACCAATACCTTGTATTTTGTCGGTTAAATAATCCCATATTTGTAAACCTACACTCGTCCGAAAATAAAATCCTTCCTAAAGAAAGCATAGTTTCGCTGCACATTATTATGCAAGATCCAATTGCAATATTCCATTCTACGTTCATGATCATTTTCGTACAGGTGCTGGTGCAATTGATATTTGAAAGATTTATAATTATGTTTGTGCAAAATTCGGCTTACCGTTTGGTGACTAATTTCCAATTCAACTTCTATTCGAAATAAAACATTAATTTCCGTTCCTTCGTCGATGATAACGTTTTCTTCGGGATCATGGTTAGGCTCTCTTCGGAATTGCTTTTCAAGACGATTAAAATAATTTCTCGATGGACATTGTCTATCAAGATATCGGTCGGCATAAAGGTTTCTAGCCGCAACGGCATTTTTTCTACATTCCCCATAAATAATTAACATGTCCACTTTTTCATTCCTTGTATAAATGTGCGGCATTTTGAACAAAAACAACAACAAATGTAAAGACTTTTCCAATACGCAATAAAAACACCGATAAACCAACAAAATTTATTTAACAGTCTGAAGAAATAATTTCATTTTTATTAAAGCTACCTTAGTTTCTTAGCATTAAATTAGAACAAAATAATTGTATTTTCTTATTTTCTTTTAGCTGTAAATTTGATTGTATTTATCGCACATTTTATTACCAGGTATGAATTAATTCCTTATTAATAGTACTAATAAATGGTACCACGGTACCAATATGGTACCATTTGAAAAAATTGAGTTTTACCCCAAAATCGATTACGATGAACTTTATTTGCTCATAAAAAACGCAATTTAGTAATTATGACGGGATTTCGATTTTTCCAGCATTAGACGGGTCAATTGGAATAAATCGGAACCATCATGGCACACTTATATGGAAAACTAAAAATTAAATTATAAAAAATTTTGACGTTTGAAATGTCACTTATGTGGTATCATTGGATTCAGAAAATTATGCAGATTTCAGAAATGTAATAATATACAGGGTATTCCATTTGAAAATCGAAAGTTGGTATCACTTCCGGCGAAACCGGAAGTGGAAAAAAAATCATTTGTAGATCAAAAAGTGCCGCTTATTATGTATATGGAATATCCCAAATTTCAATCAATTACCTTTACAACTAACGGAGATACGGGGGGTGTACCATGATCCTGTTACACCTGGTATACAGAAGTTTACGAATATGTAAAGTATAACTGAAGAGTACCTAAATAAATCGAAGTATGAAAACTCGATGGGCAGAAATATTTTTTGCAAATAGATTTTTTTTTAATTCCTACTAACGTACGTACGTAATACCATTGAAAGGATAAAAACATTTTTGAAACCACTGACTCCACTAATATGCCGTTTGAAAATCATCGTATATATAATCCCCATGTCCATTAGTGGATTGTTCCGTTCATAAAAGGAAAACATGATTAAAATAAGAATGTAGAAAAATAAATGTTTTCACTTCCCATTTACACAGCTCCACAAAAAAAAGTGGGCTGGGCAATAGCTCAAACCAATGGATTCCACAGAATTTTGATAAACCTAATCCGAATCTAAAGTAAAAATTCCAGAATTGGTCAAGGTTTTGACCCTAAAATCAAGAAATCTAGAAAATCGTTTTCGAGATTTCAAACTGACTTGACAAGTCAGTGATTAGATAAACATTTAAATCCATGATCTCATTGTACCATATCCCATAACTCCATATCCCTGTATCTTCATAACCCTACAACCCCATAAATCCATTACCTCGTAACCCGATAACTCAGTCTGTGTGAAGATGTATAACAACGAAACTCTGCGACATTGAGCCTGTAGACATAGACCTGTTGTAACTTCGTGGTATGTAAACTGCTGTAAACTTATGTCCTGGGTATACAGATTTGTGTTACAAGGTCACCTGGCTTTTTTCTATATTTGTATACACTGACAGAAGAGAATCGTACTTCCTTGATTATGGATTATACATCTTTGACCTTTTTTATGATCAAAATCGTCAAATAACAAAATATGTTTAGGAATACGGTTCGTTAACACCCTTGCTACTGTGAGAATATGAAAGATAAAACCAAATAAATGTACGATTATTGAGTTTCGAAGGATGGAGGATGTATGTCAACGGAACTGCGAGAGGTGTAAAAACATATGCTGGCTGACTTATTGATGAGAGCTAGCAAGAAGTATACCTGAAAGAAATCGAAATATATTCCAAAAATGCAGCATAGTAAATGCTCTGTACAACTGATCTGAAAATTAATCCAGAATGCAGCCCTAACAACTAAATTTAATAAAAACAATTCAAAACACATTTATACTTATAGGGTGTCCCGGATATTTTTCTCGAAAATGGTACTTGCTACCGAATTTCAACAAGTATACTTTTTTTTGTAGTATGCTTTAGAGTTTACAGAACCTTTTAGAAATGTTATAAATATTGAATTTTAACATTTTTTTCGATTGTACCCCTCCAATTACCTGTATCGGCGACACTGCTTTTCAGGAAGAAACCGTTTGCACATTATTCTTAACGCACAGTTGATGTTTACTCGTGTACAAATTTTGATATTTTTATCTTTAACCGATTTAAAGATAATTAAGGAAAACCATTTAGATAGTAACAACTTCAACATAAGTAACTATCTCGAAAACAGGGCGTCTAAGAAAAAAACTTTACATGAACTACCCTTATTATTTTTCCATGAGGAACTTGCGCACAAGTGTTTTTGAAACATGAACGGGTCCCTGTATATAATATGTTTTGTAACCTCTGCATTATTGAACTTTGCAATTGTCGATAATGTGGTACATTATTTTAATATTAGTGTATTTACATCTTTGGATTTAACAAATATAGCATCAGTTTATTAAAGGAATAACTGTTTGTAAACAAGTCATTTTAATATTTGACCAGCTAACAATTTTATTACAACGAAACAGTCTTAGATATATCTCAAATTATTTGGTTTTATTACATTTCCGTTTTAAATTTATAATATCTGTCTCAAAACATATTTTTTATCACCTACCTGTTAATTAATAAGCAGGTATCTATGCAACGTAGCTTGTTAATATTCTTATGAATAAATTGTAAATTACATTAACCATGAAACAGACTTTGTCTAATATTTTATAATGGCGATCGTAAACACAACAACGCTTTATTTCCTATCAACGACTTGTCTGAAGTGAAGAAATTCACTTGACCCAATTACCAGGATTTCCAAGTTTTTTTTTATAGTTAAGTGAACAGGTACAAAAATGCCGCTCCGATGGCTTTTAGTAATAATGCATGTAAATTATGTGTTTTGGATTCAAACCGACTAATGTTTGGTACATTGTAAAGCGTAATTTATTAATTTCAAACGCTAACGAAGTGGTATGATTGGATGGAACAGGTTTTACCTTCTACTGTGAGAAACAGTCAATGCCCCGGAATATTATTTAATTTCAACGTTCTGTATTTAAATTATCTGACAGGTGCAGCGGGTATCTCTTGCGGACATAGGCGGCAGCGCTGGATATTCCATAAACTGTTGGATTTTAACCCAGAATTTTCTTCATCGGCGAGAAAAGTGGAAAGTTTTTAAAATAAAATGTAGGGCATAGAAAATTTAGAAATAAACTATCAAATAGTAATTCTAGATACACCGTGTTCCAATGAAAATGTTATTGTTGTCCTTGCAACTTTGTAGTTGGCGGCGTTTTTTTTAAATCCGGGATGGTCAATGGGCATCTCCCGCTAGTCTAAATATTGATTTCCTTTTATGTACAATATAGAAAAAAACAGAACCTGTATTTATTTTATCTTTTCAATTACCAATAAATAATTCCAAATGTATGCTCTAAATTATTTAGCTGGGATTCGTCAGTTTGTTTCTTTCTCGAGATCCATTTCGACAAGACCTTGTTTCAATGTCAAAGACGACAATTGACAGAGAACGAATTAAATAAAAAGAGTAAAGTAGGCAATGCTGTACTTACGTAATACTTTCTGGACACCTAGAATCCTACCACCAAATAAGTTAATAAAAAATAAGTATGACAGGAAAGATCTAGCAAAATAATGCACTCATTTTAGATGCAATTTCCACGGAAAATACAACGTCAACTAGATGAAACAAGCTCTTTTAGATGTACTAATATATTATGCTATATTGTTAAAGTGTTCGAATGTATGTATGAATCAACTACGAACTGTTCAAATTATGTATTTCATGGAGTTAAAAAATGCTGAAAAATGATGCCGAAGTTCTTCTCATTTTTTGCTGTAGGAATGAAAGAAATATAAATGGCATTTAAAACAGACTGACTTTCATTTACTTACATGTAATTCATGTTTGCATTTTTCATTTGGGACGCCACTGCTACCGCTGCAATGGATATCTTGCGCGGCTTTCCACTTTTTATAAGTTCTACTTCTGCGCCTAAGACACGGCATACGTCTTGTCATTTGTTGTCAACAAATATCCTATTCATTCTGTTCATTGTTTTGCTGGTTATGTAATTCTTAAATGCATATATCAATGTTCATATTAAGCGGATACTTCAGATAAATCTTTGACTAACTTTCTATAAGGCTTGAAATAGAACAATTGAAAATGCTGAAATATCTTGCGCAATTTAATCGTTGACGGTCCATTATTGTATATTCAAACTAATGGAATATTGAATATTATACCTAAGTTAAAAATTTTACCAATATTCTAGCTGGAAAATGTTGTCCGTAACTGCATAATTATAAGCTAGGTAATAATTTGTAGCTATCATTAAAATTTATTGAAACTATGATTATGTTGTAATACATATGAAACAATCCCAAGTAAAATGTGGAAACAGAAAGATCTCTTTGTAGCAACTGCTTTTTACGTGATTAGTCTTTGTCAAGGGTGATAACAGAACAACCGGAATACAGGATGTTTCTTTGAATTATTGTATTATTTAATAATTTCAATACATAAGTTACGTGTTTTTGTATTAATTGTATTTAGACATACGAGGTTTAATAAAAAAGTAATGGGAATTTACAACAACACGCAAATGCTGTGTCTGTCAAGTTTATTTTTTTTTCTTGGTAGTAGTCAGTGACGTACCTGTCAAACTTTAGGCAGCTTAGTTTGGTAATATTTTATGTGGCGAAACGTCGAATCAGAGTTTGTCTGATATTTTGTGTTAAAAACTGAATTAACGGTGTCTTCTGGAAATGAACGAGACTGAACGACAAAAAATTACGGTACTCAGAAGTTAACAAAAAAACAATGAATGATTTTGTGTCATGGGAAATGCAATGTAATGTAGAATATGATTATAAAATTTGCTGAAATTCAAAATTCTGTTAGACATATCATTTGTAGATGTCTCAAATAAATTCAAAAATGAATATCTCGTTGAATTTAATATCATTTTTGCAGTAAAAAAGAACATCACCACATATTTCTCCTATTATTAATATTCAGCTGGCGCTGATCTTAACATTTAAATTCACTGCCAAACTATGCCACACTTATTTACCTAGGTGCATTCTTCCACAATGCTATTAAATCTTTTATTCGAATAGTTCTTTAATTTGTCACACAGTACCATAATTTATATCATTACGACAAAAAAAACAACAGAACTGCGTCACTGATTGGCACACAGTGCGGGATTCTTTACTTTTAAATAGACCTATTAGTATTTTAATAGATCGCTAGGGTTTATATATAGAGTGCCGTTATCAAAAATAAAGTAACTGACGTTAGATAAATACGTACGTTTAGTGGGATTCAAAAATAAATATATGGGTATTGCATTAATTTTGAATTATAGTCTGGCCAGCTGCTCCTATTAAAGTTATTTTTTCTGTTATAATTGCACTGCATGTACTGTAGTTCGGTATATGCCAAAATGAAAAGTAAGGTGAAAGATTTTTAGCAAAACTAATATTAATTTTTGTCTGTCATATCATTTTATAGCTCAACGACCATTGTCCGTAATAAGGAATTTCATTACAAGTAGGTACGGAGAATGTGTAGCTGAGACTGTGCGCAAATTACGTGTTTACTACAACCTGCACAATACTGCCATCAACTCTACGCATATGGAAATGGCGCACAATTCAAAATCTGCGTAATTTTTGGGGCACGCTTTATTCTTAGTTACCAGAATAACTTCTAATAGGTATCGATTTAATCAACAAATTGTAGTACATCTAATAATACGTGCAAATAGTCACACGGGATATGAATTAAAATAACTTCTTGTTTCACTTCTGATGGGAATAATAACACGAACTAACTATAAATAATCGATTTACTAACACGTAGTACGATATCACAACGAGCTTCGAAATTTCTCAAGTTATGTGTTCAAATCAATCTATGTTCTTTTTCTCTTTAATATATTGCCTATTCGTATTAAAGGAGTAGGAAGGAGGTAGTTGGTTTCGTGACTATTTTTATACATCGAAATATTTTTAGATAATTTCCAAAGTGCAAACCTTGTAAATTGTAAAGTATTAGTATGCCATCTACCTTTCACAAAGATATAATTATTTATTCTATTATTATAGCAATCAAATTTTAAGGTATTATTTGAAAACACATCTATCTTCTATTATCTTATATTTCTACCGATGCTACGAGACGAGCAACCCCCAACCTGGAGATTTTGCCGAACCCCAATTTGTCGTGGGGTAAGGATCTTTTACTTGCCTAACATTGGAGAAGAAATCAATGACTTTACATCATTTCTAAGGGATGGCATATCTTCCTATATAAACCTCACCTAAATTTGTACATCTTATTTAATTTTACAACTTTTTATGTAAAAATGGTAAATTGTAAATCGACTTTTTGTGACAAAATATATAATTTAATTTTTGTTTCATAAGTTTGGAGCTAAAAAAAAATACTGAAATATCTAGTCTATTGAAAAGCTCGATAAAATAGATGTAATAGTTGTTTTCTTATTTAGAAATTAGGTGTCACATCTATGATTTATTTAATAACTATATGAAGACTTCCGGTGACGCAGATCTCAAAACTTTTGAAAGAAGCGAATAGACAGGGTGTACGAAAAAATATATTAGGGTAAAACTTACAGATCCATTCGTTCAAAATACATAAATCAATTTTGATCAATTATCCTATATACTCGCACAAATGTCAACGGCTAGTGATATATTAATCTCTCAATGTTGTACCACAAAATACCTAATATTTTTTCGCAATATTTTAAAACTGATTGAGTTAGAAGTTTGTTAGTTGGTATGCATCTTTATTTGTTTGGATGTAATATGCTACTACTCAAAGAATATGTTAAGTATTTTTTGTAAATGCAACTCATTGACCACTTCATACATTTTTCTTCTAGAAATATACAGTGAAACCCATATTTAAAATAATATTTAAATAGCTAGAAGGAATTTTAAGAACAATTTTCGTACAAACTTTTTTCTTATTTTTATATACAGGTCAGTCACAATGTCATTAATTTTAAGGGAAGATATGGAAAATGAGTAAAATAGGAATACGCGGTTAAAAAAAATTAAAGTGGTTATTTACGTCGAAAGACAATATTTTCAAACCATTATTTAAACCGCTTTTGGGACCACTCCAGGCCGCTGACCCACAAAGGTTTATCGAGAGTAAATAGTATTATTCGGTCACTAACCTAGTTTTTATTGCGTTTTTAATAAGCAGTGGACGGCAAGGAATAAACAGATCTTTTTACTGAGACACATGAATAAGATATTTTTTACATTTTAAATATTAACAGGTATTATTTATTTGAGTCGGGTAATTTTTTTTTCGATTTTCTGTCTTTATTGGACTTTTCGAATACGTGGTTAAAATTAATGACGTAATGACTTAATAGAATCATTCCTTCAAATATGACAAGGCAATTCTCTATATTTCAATACCTTCAGATTTATTTTTTCACTGAAAATCCTTAACAATCCTCGATATTCTGGTCTAGATAGTCATTGGTGTATGCATAAATAAACGAGTTATGAGGTGGTGAAGGCAGTGGGAACCCCAAAAAATAACACCCTGTATGTCACATTCAAATGAATAAAGATAGAATAATATTTCGTTGTAACGAAATTTTACAACATTTAAATGGTTGTAGACACAGTAGACGTTGACTTTTGCTGATTATTGTGCAGCTATTTTTGGATGAAAATAAAAAAAAACTGATCCTACGTTGCGCACCTTGTACAAGATTCTCATTCGCAGTAGGAATTGGATACAAAAATATTCTTGTTACATGACCCAAGTAATTGGCAACTAAATAATTATTTCGAATGCTTTCTTTCTGTATTTAACTCAAAATATATTCGAATCCGTGATAACCACACTTAAAGCTTAAAAAAATAATTACTCCGAGCGTAATTTATACCAAATTACTTGACTATTTGGACTTTGGACATGAAGGTATTTTATTACCCAAGAAAAAAGGAGTAAAATTTGTAACTGCGCATTAACGTCTCTTAAAATAATAAAGTATGGCGTGTTAAAAGAAAAAAGTCATAAAATGGCGCTTCCTTTACATTTTTATTTCGGTAGGTATAAAATGGGTTTAATAAGATTAACAAGCGAACATATTTTGAAGTTGATGCAGAAGGTATCTCATTTAGCTGACGTATTTTCCAGAGGAAGATTTCAACTTTAACAGCTGTTAGGCTGTGCTCCATTCATGTAAGTGTTGGATTATAATTAGAATTCTGATATATATCTCAAGATACATCAAATTTAGTAATCCATATCTTAGCAATAGCTGAAAAAAAAATAGTAAACACGCATTGCTCTGATTTATTTATTTTTATAGTGACTAATTATAAAGCGCGCTTTGAGTTAATTCTAAAAATAAAAATTAAGTGGTAAAGTGATACCCTTCTTTTTTTAACGCGACTATTTATACGATTTGAACTTGACCGGTTGTAATAGTTTTTAAGTGGCGTTTTCATCTTTTCATATTTAACACATCGTCATAAAAATCTCTGCTAGCATATTTCGTTGTTTGTAATTTGCGATTTCCGGTTGTTCTAATTATCGCATGCGGCCTACAATTGATGTAGTCAATCTTTGTTAATTGACACATTGAGAATGCCACGACCGAAAAATTTGAAAAAGTTTATTAGAATCCATGGCGATTTCTAATGAAACACTTGCTTCAATACATTGAACATTTCTTAAAAACAAGATATATGTATGTATATTTTGATAACCTGCTATTATTTATGCAGAAGCATCTGAATGTTAAGTAAGCCTGATTAAAATTAAAATGCTACGAATATTATCATTAATAATTTATCTTCACAATCGTCAGAACAAATGCAACTTCCGATATCAAAATCAGTATACCTAATTGCACTATTTTTTAACTTCTTGATTAACTAGGCTCACCCTATATACTTGGGAGCCTGGGTCAAAGAAGAAGGATTAAGATGGTCTGATAGATCCATTTTTTGATTTCTCAAAATGTGTATAGATAATTCTGTACAGGATTTTTTGCAAATTCAGGATGACCCATGTAAAATTGTATATAGCTCTGGTAATATCAACAATACAAAACAAATAATCAAATAATTGCTTCATATTTCAAAATTATCTTCGATTATATAGTGTCACATTATTTCTTGGTGTGAAACTTATTTTTTTTCAAAGGAACAGCCTACCTATACTTTATTGCATTTTGGATTATTGTGAAGTTTGGAGTCTACTTTCGTAAACAAGTGTTGGATATAGGTCGTTCGATTTCGGTGTTGTTTGACGATTTAGAAAAAGCATTTACTGTATCCTTGAAATATAAAATATTAAAAATCTCTTAAACTAAACATGATCATATAGTTTCCACTATTCATTCAAATATAAAAATTTCATATTTCATAACGAAAAATAGTAGTTAGAAATATTTAAATTCAATTAGTAGAAAACTATAATATACTGTACATGCGTAATTTTATTTTGTTATGCAAGTAAATACATTTATTTTGTTATTTTTTTTCCAATTTATTGCAAAAACCATTAGTTTGTCACATCTTTGAAATATACTCGTGTAAGTAAATGGGAGGCCTCATTATTCGTAAAATTTATTGTACACAGGGTTCATATCATAATCTCCATATTATTAAAAGATAAAACAATTATTTGTTGGAAAAATTTAATCTTTCAACTTTTTTTCATAATTCTATAAACAGCGAAAAGTAATTGATGTCTAAACGTTAAAATTAGAGTCATTTTTACTTATTAGGAAATCATAAGTTAAAAACGATGATCTGAAAATGAAGTACAACTGTATTTTCATCAGTAATTACCGTACATTTTGTAACTGAACGAATTTCTAAAGAATATGTCGAACGAAATTGCATAACAGCTTACTTTGTAATTTTCTGGTGTAATAAACAAGACTACTTTCTTAACTGATCGCATATGGAGATAATAACGTAGCATATAAATAGCTGAGATTCTTGAAGAAAATAAGCAAAATGTCATTCAATATGCAAATGCACTGGTTCTTTCAATCTTCTTGTTTTGCTCTCTCTCCTGTTTTGACCGGTATTACATGTTTTAATAATGGATGCGTGTTAAGTAATATTTTGCCGGGTTAATGCCGTTTTATTTTGTTCACCTTATTTTTGTTTATCAAAAAGTAATTGAGTTGCTCGAAGTACCGACATACCATTATCTGTAAATGAAAAAATACTAAAATGCATTGGGTCAATTTTTTTGTACTAACTTTAACTTTTTTAGTCAAATTGTCCAGTGTGTATGATATAACTACTACAAAACAATTTTTATTCTTCGCATTTTTAAAGAGAAGATATCTCAGTGAAGATGTTACTTGTATTTTTTTTAATACTTAACGTACTACACTGAAATAAACTGTTTCTCTAGAATAATGTATATAGCGCATATTAAAACTTTTATAACATATATACAATTATTATTACGCTTCTTCTAGTTGAATAAGCATAGACAAAGAAGAGAACGGGTAAAGTCAATCAAGCAGAGGAAATAGAATTAGAAGAAAATAAGGTCAACCTTCCAGGAGATACTTCATACTAAGGAGGAAGAGTTATGGTGCAAATTCCAGTATTTACCTATTTATCTATCACATATAGTATACAATGTTCATATAATGGCATTTAAAATTCTAATAAAGAACAAAGCGTTTTTTGAGTCTAGATAAATGTAATTCATATATGTGTTTTCACAGTTTATTTTTTTAATATTCTTTGTTCGAGTATGTATGTGGACTATTTTATAATTAATTAATGTATTTTTTTTACTATTATTAACAGTTATTTGCAGAATTTATTAATTTTATCTATTATAATTGGGTATTAAATCAGTTTAGAATAAATTATTATTTTTTTATTCTAAACCTCACTTTTTATATAAATAAACTAATTATTTGCCATATCTTCGACCACCCGTTAAATAGTGAAAGGTAATCCATAAAACAACCGACGATTTGACAATGATGTATCACTTTTTCATTAGTTCATCAACGTTTTCGACAAAGGACGGTTTATGTCAACAGTGACAAATTGGGTGAACATTTCACTACGAAGACATGTGTTGAATTCATCGCCCACTCTCCTTAATTGACAATTCGAAGTTTGATAGATCTCTCTGGTAACACCGTGTAGCCGATCGCGATAGATGCCGCCATCTAGTTGGGAATAATGGTACTACATACTTCGTGGTAATAAGGTACATAAATTATTAGGAGCTACGTTAATCCTCGTAAAATAACAGTAATTACTATTGCGGCAATACTAGTAGTAATAATGTAATGTATTTTATAAGACAATTAAAATAAAGTAACGTCACTTGATTTTTTGCGCTACTGCATCCTAGGTAGGTATATGCAGACATAATTCTTTAAGTTTTTTTTAATAACGAGTAAAATTATCGATTCTGTTTAAAACTTAACTACATTAAAGAATTTATAGTGGTATATTGAATAAATATTACTCTCCTGGAAAAGAAATCCAAACATTTCACAATTTTTTTTGTAATGACTCCAATGTTTGACACAAATTGAAACAAATTTAGAATAAATAGTTATACCTACCATTTCCACAAATCACATCTTTTGGGAGTAAAACTTATTTTCTACTTAAAACAATTGTTTGCCATAAAAATATATTCTGAATTGTATTAGGTATTTGGATTTATGGTAAATGATAAAATACAGGAATATGGCTTATTTAGAAATATTCTGTGCAATTATAGCAACAAAAAAATAGGGAAGCACAACAATATGCCTTTTGTAAGGAAAATCCGTAAAACATTCACGTAAGACAATTTTACGGGACTACACAAAAATGTTTGTGACTGAATATTAATTTTGTTTACATATATTTTTCTATGAATATGCTGGTTCCATCTGAAAGTCATAAAATTACATAGGTATTATGGATTTTTTAGCCTTCTCTCTGCATCTCTTTGGTATAGTTCATTTTTTGCATTAAAAATAAAAATTTATTATAAAACTAACAGACAGACAAAAACGAAATTTTACGTACAAAGCTGTTTTTATTTTATTTTTAGCAATTATTTATTCTTGTTGCAAATCGTTATAAAATTAACAATAAATAGTAATCTTATATACAGGGTCGGAAAGTCCCCTTGGTTCATCGGTCGTTACGTGAGAGCGATAAAGTAAGTCATAGAAATCCATGCGATAGAGAAAGATGGCTATAATGAAGGTGTCTAATAGTCACTGCCCATTTCGCCCTTCCACAAATAAGAAGTGGATCTTATTTGTGGAAGAGCGAAATGGGCGGTGACTATTAGACGCCTTCATTATAGTTATTGCAGACTTAGTAATTCTGACAGAATAATAAACGTTTAATACGATGAAGCGGAAATTCAAATTCAATAAAAAAAAACGAATTAAAATTACTATATTATTATTATTATAGTCTCCAATTGTAATCAAGTGTAAACAGTATTTTCGTATAATTCCACAAAAGAAAATACTCTATTGTAGTAAAATTTAAAAATATACTTCTATTGAATTCTACACTTTAAATCAGATTCTGTATTTGTAGCAGAAAGTAGTACATATTGTGAAAAAAATTTACTAAGACATATTTTACCACACAATATTAGCTTTAATTCTGTCACATATGAAGACGTGTGAAGAATTATTCTTGGTATTCATCCTGGCTGTGAATAATTGTGTAAAACATATTATAAAAAATGAATTTGATGGAAAAAACTGGAAAATATCAGTATGTCGTTACAATTTATTATTTTATAGTAGGCACTTGTTAGTTGCAAAATATTAGTAATGTGATACATAAGGACATGAGAAATTATCATCATCGTTAACAGCCGTTTCTAAATTCGTGTGTCGATTGTACTTAAATACAATTTTTTTCGTAAAGTTATGCGTGTTGCTATCTCAACTGAATCAACATAATAATTGCTTAAATAAAATTCGTATATGTAATAATTTATAGGATACATTTTTATCATTATGATAATCCAAGACAATTTCTAGAAAAATTCTAACCATTTATCCGAAGTATTTTAAAAATTTTCAACAGTAATGTATAAATATTTTCGTAGAAAATCTAAGAAATTGCGACATTTTTTACATCCACTTCACACAGTGCATATTCTATAGAAAAACAGAAAATGAATACATTCAACGCAATTATACTAAAGTTTAATTTCAATATTAAGAAAAATGTAGTGACAGTTCTGTATAAATTATAGTTAATAGTGCTAACAGCAATTGTGTACATTTTTAATGTATTTTCTTCGTGCGATCTTCGCTGATATTAAAATTTTCTACCACTTCCCTTAAAATCCAATGGTTATAAATTATTTTATTTTAATACGATAAATTATTATTTTCAGCATTAAGTTTTTATATCGTCCTTACAAACAAATCAATTATCTATTATTGCTTTCAAACATATTATTACGAATAGATGGCCTCATTAGAAACACCTTTTTTGGAAAGTCCTATTTACTTTTGAATGCACCTTATATTGGTTAGATTCCTAATGCAACATTCAGAGAAAAGATAACGTCAGGGGTTTCCTGTTAAGAAGCTGTGGCCCCCTTAGAAGGCGTCTGCCTATTCTTATATAAATTCTTATTTTCGGTCAAAGAACGCTTAAATAAAATATTGCAGACTAATTTCGAGACGCCTTATAAGTATATTTAAATTTAAAAAGAAAAGAGAAGATATTTTTTCATGAAATACCATTTTCTAATCTAACGTTCCTCTCTCATTTTTTTTTTCACTACTCTCCACAAAGAAAAATCGAATTAAATTAAATGACTTTGAATTCACTGCGGACGCTTTATTAAAACTTCTAGCGCTTCCAAAGGAAAAAATTAATAATACGAACACAATTATGACTCGAGGACTGAGTGAATCGAATCATACGCCTGGTGAAACGTATTATGGAGGCAAGTGCGCATTATTTCATAAGAGCAGTTGCTTGTTTATTCAAAACAATATGGCCTTTCATACCACCGACCACTTGACTGTTTTATTATATTTGAAAGTTAAGCCTGTGAGTCGGCCGTCACAAATTTTAATTGGGAAAAATATCGCATCTTAATAATGGCTTCCGCAGTTACATAAGGAATAAATCAGGCGTCTGTTTCAGATTCGTTTTTTTTACGCGCGCGGATGAGTTCATCTCCTGCGATATACTCGATTAACAAAGAATTAGTTCAGTTGTCTGAAGGCGGCACCGAACTGACACAGGCGCATCCGCCAGAAATTTAAATATTTATCTTTCGTAAATATTTATTAATGAATAGTGTGGAGCAGAGTAGGGCAGTATTCTAATAATCTGTATTCGGAAATACAAAAGTTAATATAAATATTCATCTAAAATATTCGTGAATTTTGGATTTATGTACAATAATAAGTAATCACAAACAGACAGTAAGTACTTACTCAATGTTTGTAGTTACACAAGTATTCAGTAATTATTATTTACTGAATACAAATATTTCAGTCTTTCATGAATAATTTACCGAATAATATTACTGACTCCCCTAAAATTGGTACCTAACAACAATTTAAGTAATCATCAACACTTCAATCGTTCTCTTCTGAATTGTGCTGATAGTCCTGTCAAATTAGATCATATATCCTGAAAACTAAAAAAAATATATTAGAATATGATTATATGTAGAATAATATCAAAAAATTAACTCGAAAGAAGCGACGCTAAGTTGGCAAATAAGTCGCAAAATTAAGTGTTTTTTCACTTTTTACTGCCCATGAAAATCTAGAGGAGCCATTGGAAAATTAGTTATTAGTTGTACGCAATTTAACTACCTACAATTTAAGGTACGTAAAGTCATATTTCACCAATTTGTTAACTGTAAAATAATGGCCAAATGCGGAAAAATCAGTTTTCGAAAATTGCCCATTAATATTGCAAAAAGCGATGGATGTTGATCAAATTTATGGAAAAGACGGTCAATCCAATGACCAAAGGCCAATTGACCACGAAATTATTTCTCCAGGTATTTGTTAATTAATTTCGTTAGTTTTTTGCAACTAATTGTTTAATTACTAAACGTCAATTTTAGAAGTTAATATCGTAGATGTAGGTTCTAATTGATCCAAAGAAACATATCGAAAAAGAAAAATGTCAAAAAGTTGAAATTAAGTTGCTCTCTTTACAACTAACCAAGTAGGTTGTGCAAAGCAGCATTATAAATAAATTGTTCCAGGGCAGGCAAAAACCGCTCGGGAATTCGCTCTTTTTGCATTAAATAGACCTTATTTTTACTATGTTTAAAAAAATCACTTACTCCTAATATTAATTGTTAATTAACTACTGTACGTATTGGATCAGGATTTTAGAGACGATTAAAAAGAAGGTTAAACTTTTATTTTCAAAAAGTTTTACATTGATAGTTCATGTAATAGATGCACTAGCAGCAGTAGAAGTTAACGTTAATGAACGTTCTGCGCGCGAGATTTTTGACTGATGGACAAATATTCAATTTGTTTTGAATTGACCAACAGGATATATATTTTTTTTGCAAAATATTTGTTAAAATTCGTTTAATATGGGAGGGAATCGATGTTTTCCTCATTAGTAATGCAGATAAGTGACGTTCTAGCGATTGTAAATTGCTGTGGCTAAAATTACTCTTGTATCTTATACTTTGTACTTGTGTTTTGTAACTAAACTAATTTATGTTATTCTAAGTGGTATTTTAATTCGATATAAAACTATATGCTTTATTATTTATAAATGTGGCGATATGTCCTTCAGAAACTGTGTATATTTAAATATAACCGATAAAACATTACTTTTATAATCAAAATTTGCTTTATTTAAATAGCAGAACTTCTCAAAATAGAATCCAAGTATTTAAGATTGTCTTACGTAGATACATATCCATCTACAAATTGCGAAGCTATAAGTGCATCGTAACTAAGCGTAAGGGTTGCTAAGCTGACTTAATCGCAGGTTTTTCTTTTGTTTTAACAAGACAAACTTATATTTATCAATGCGAAGGAAATAAATTTCTTATATCTTCTTATTGGTCAACTTAACTAAATGAGGTTATGTTTGCTAAGGTTTATTCATAGATACAATGTATGTCACCACAACCTATGTCTAAAGATTCTGACTTTAATTCCTTATGGAGACACCGTAAGTGACTCAAAATTATTTATTTTTACAGATTCTAAAGCATACAATTTTGACCAAGGTAGAAAATATTGAGTAGGTACTCATTTGGTGTTTTATTTTAAAAATTATAGTACCTTATATATCTCATACCATGCCAAATGTAATGCAAAATACCTTAATGATGTATTACAATTTACAAGTATCCATCGTCTACAAGTCTATCTATTCTATTCCGATTCTATTACTTTTAAAATATTTTATAGAAGCGAAACATTTTCACTAGAAATTAGTAAATTACTATTAATATAATTAGTTTACAACATATATGAATATTTTTTGTACACAGATACTTCAATCGATAAAATAATAACAACGTCTTGTGTTATTGGCTGTACTTACAAGAAATTTTTAAAATTAATAGGTTTTGGTGATAATACATGTTGTAAATATTTGTTTTGGCAATTATAAACTAAAGCCGTAACGTTTCTAAATAGAATAATAAAATTTACTACTAATTATATTCGTTCATTTAACTGTTAAGTGTTTCAGTGCTAGGAACAAACAAGTAAAATTTACATGTCTGAAACTTAATAAATAATAAATTTTATAAAGGATCAAACATTTTTACTACTGCTACCTAAAAATATTACTTAACAAATATTCAATAACAGCGTCAATTTTAAATAAAATGCATGGGAAACTACACTGAAAGAAATACGCTTTATTCTTTATTAGAATTCTATAAGACACTATAAGAACATTATATACTATATGTCACAGATAAACAGGTGAATATCGGATATAAAACGCGTATTGCTAACACAGTTGTATAGTGACTATAAACCGTATTCTTTATTAAATTATTGTATAACTAGTATACAACGTTCTTTATACCCTTTACGAAATGATAGCAATAACTATTATTATTGTTCAATATCGTTATTAGAACATCTAGTACTGATTATAAGTTTTAAAATAATAAGTATTAAACTGTTGTATACTCCGTAAGACTTAAAAACATATGACATTAAGTTTTCAGACATTTTATTGTATAACTGTAACTACTAGGTAAGGTTCTAATGTAAATATATAACAAACATTTAAGTATTAAAAATGATGACAAATCTCTCCCAAAACTGTCCAGTTTGTTTTGTTAGTAACGACGCACCCGTATTTTCTTGAATTACATGAGAATTTGCACTATAACTCTTCCACCTTAAGAATGAAGCATCCCCTGAAGGTTGAGTTTCTTTCCATCTAATTCTATTTCTTCTGGTTGATTGACTTTATACCCATGCTCTTCTTTGTCACCGTTAACCTTCTGTTCCTCCATCTTATGTAAAACTTAACATCAGCGGTTTCTAATAGGGCATACAAAATAATAATTTTTAAGATTTACATTTGAAAAAACAAAACAACTACAAGCCATAAAACAGTTAGATACTTACATAATGTTCCAATTCACACAACGCTATATGATCATGTATCCCACAAAACATGTCTAGTTTCATCAAACTAGACGTGTAATAGTCGTAAGTCGATGCACAGCAGACTGTCGGAAATTTTACGATCATAACCGATTATGCACCGAGAGGTGACGATAACTTAACCATTATAAGACGCGTTTTACACGTTAAAAACGGAAACATATTCAGTATAAGAACGAATAATTCTGTTAATATAATTGTTATATACATATTCGGATACTGATCTTTATACAACAAATCTTCCCTATTATACAATTGGAACATAAAGTCTATAACACATAATAATGTATAAATAATTCATTATAACGTTTATTTCATAGATACATAAGGTGTATTAAGCACCTTCCAGTTAAACCCATTGAATAATGAGTATGGAGATGAGTGATTTCTTTTAATAAAAATTCTATATTTGTTATAAAAGTTCTAATATGTCATACACATTGTCCTAGAGAAACAGTTTAATAAGCCCATTTCTTTCAGTGCACATTATATCTATAAAAAATAAGACTAAAATAATCTTTCACTGCATTTAGATATTGCGATCACATTTTACAATTAATTGCTGATCACAAAACCAGTGTTATTTTAAAATATCATTCACATTTTTTTCTTATTGTTTCAGGTAAGATTCTACACGTTACCTGTTTTTCGTCCATAATAATAGTAAGTAAGGTTTTATTTATTTGTACAAACTTGACTTTAAGGAACTGCCAGAATTTATATATCCGGCAAATTAAATTTTGAACAGCTGCTAGAGAGAAATATAATTATTTAAATGAACCTAACCTAAAAGTTTACAGAAAGTTATAATAAGTTGCATAGTCCCGATTTGGAAAAAGTAAAAAAGAAGGAATTAATAATAATTATTATTATGAATTTACTTTACTATCTAATTTGTTAATGAAAATAGATAATAACAAACAGAAGGAATCTACAAAAAAACTGCAATTACACATTTTCACTGTTATATGTATACACGGCGACAGAGTCAGTACTGTTGCTCGTATAATTGTAAATTTAAATCAACATGTAATTCCTTTGATCCTGTCGTATCAAAGTTTCGAATAATAATGCTGGGTACACAAGAGAGACTCGGGAATCTTTGTTTCATTGCGGCTGAACCACAAGGGAATTGAAGTTATTTTGTTCGATTTCCTCTCGCCGTACAACTTGTTCTCAATGTGGGATGGCAACGCAATTGAACATCATAATTGGTAATCAGCGGTGTCGTAGAGACCACGACACGTGTCACAAACAAGGCTCCACGTGAACAAAACAAACTAATACCCCTTTACAAGCTGGGGTGATGTTTGCGGCATTATGTGTGGCCTTAATCCAGGCCAGAGAATTGATAGAGCCGACCGTCTCCCGCCTCGTTCGGCTAGCTAGTTGGTCTAATGAAAAAAGCAAATACCACCTAAAAAAATCAACTACTTCCAGGTCCAATTTAGTCCCCAGTCCCTGCTTGCTATGTAACTGAGGAAATTATTATTTCTTTCCCTGTCTACAACAAGTAAAATTAAAATTAGTTGATTTTTTCTACTCGTTTTTCTTATCGTTCTAAAAAATTGGTAGACAGGTTTTCAAAAATTGTTCTTAATTAATTGGTTTTAAGATGCTTCAATTAAATTTGGTATAAGCAGGTATGTGGGGTAGCTAAAGATAACAAATTATTTGTTCCAGAAACTGTTACGCTGCTGTGATAATAAAAAATATTTCTATTTATTGTTGCTATTCCATCTTCTTATGTAAGTTTTTACCTTAGCAACGGTTTTTATCGCGGTTGTTATTTTAGTATCCTATAATGACAGGTTTTATGACAATAACAGCAAATATCAATTCAAACAAGTGACTTTTTCGATACTAATAAGTGATTTTCTTGTCATAACTATGCGCACTTAGCTAGATTTAAATATTATCTTTGTCTTTAAACTGTTCCTTCAAATTTAAAAAGTTACAAAAACAGAACAAGGTGGACAGTTTCACCATCCCTCACTTTTAACTTACAGAATATAGCATTTTGTAAAAACCAACAAAAATCCTGACTAAAAATAGAATACTTACTATTTCACATATCCTTAGCAAATTCTTGAAATACTAAGAGGAATATTTGATTGTATATTTTCTTTTAAAATAAATTGCACTTATTTAAGGCTTTACTAAAATTTTTGTAAAATTTTCGTCTTCTCTAAAAATACTAAAAATCAGCCAGACGAAGGATGTGGCTTCAAATGGCTATAAATTGACTCAAATCAGTTCAAATTATTAATTTATTCCTATATATTTTTTTATAAAATACTAATTATTTACGATTTTGTCACACATTTGATTTATCACTAGCCACAAATTAGCTGTAATCGATGGTCACTAATCAGCTGTGAATAAATTAACAAAAATTAACGGTAAAAATATGGTCTCGATTCTCAAACTAGATTTTCAACATTCCCAATTTTTAGGAATATCTTGTTATAGTCGTCTAATAGTTTGTTCTCATATAAAGGAAAAATATAGCACTAGTTCAAAATACTTTTATAATTAATTTTTATAATTAAATTAGTTCCTACATCCAAAATTAATATAAGTTAATAAAAAAAAATCATGAAATTGGAAGGCCTCGAATGAGGAGTTTCAAATTTCGAAAAAAATTTATATCAGTTATAATTGAACTTAGAAAAACGAAATTTGGTAAACGGTGTGAATGTACGAATAATCAACAGTAAGTAGAGTTCAATTGAAGCATTTTAAAGGGTTGATAAGGGTCGATGCACAATTTTGACATAATTTTTTAACTTGTTGGACTTAAAAAATTATTAGGTAATTTATTTTATGGAGAATTTGATTCTAAAACTCTTCTTACTTTTGTTAGTTTTCAAAAAACTTTTGTCGTTTTCAACAAAAACACGAATAACTAATAATACGTATTGTAGCTGTGTTATTTAAAAACATCGAAAATTGAAAAGTTGGCTATGAATTTAAACATCAAACTTGACGATCAAGAAAAAAGTTGGAATAAGAATAATTTAATAGAAAAACAAACTTAAACAACAGAAATAACATACAATTTGCACTGATAAGTTATAGAAATTGTTCAGAATGATCACCGTTTTCTCTCAGGGATTTTATTCCTCGTCGAAAGTTGAAGTCTACTCTATCCAATAACTGCTGATTGTTTGGTTTTTCTAAGTTCAAGTATAACTGAGATATTATGCGAAACACTGTATAGAAATCAGTTCGAAATCAAATGTTTTAATACGAAATCTATTTAGTTGCTACATTTGGCAAATAATGGAATTTTTCAGATTGCACTAAATAAATTAAATCTATAAAATGTTACATAACATAAATTGTTTATAAAAATAAACAACAAAAATAAGTTTTTTAATAAATAAACAAACCGTGTGCCAAAATAATTAGTTATCCATAAATACTCTCAGACATGCAGGCTTTATTCTCAAAACTTTTAGTAAATATCAAAAATGAGTGTGACAGCTTTTTTATTTTATTTCTCTGTACAGTCTGTAACTCCGTTGTTTTTCAACGAATCTTAGAGCTCTTTTCATAAGCTTTCCGAATATGTAATAATATATAACTATATCACGCGCGTGCGTAGTATATTTCATTTTGCAACTAAGGCTTAAAAATAAAAAAAATCCAGGTTGCAAATTTGAAATTAAAAAAAATGATAGATTTCAATGTATTATTATGAAATCTACAATGAAAAAAATCAGTGCGATTGTGGAAGATGCTCGGGATCGTCCAGACTAATAATTAGTTAATTTGTTTAAACTATTTAACTTACCGATTCCAGATTTCGTGTGAGTTATTAGACAGTGATAAGGAATGAGAGGATGCGATGCCAAAACGTTCTGGTAATAACAACGCAGTTTATTATAAATGTTTAATTCAAAAGTCATAAATAAACTTCTTCTGTTTATAACTTTCGATCTAATCAATATTTTTTGACGATCGAGTGCTAGTTTTGTAGGTGTTTTGAAGACGAAAAAAAATACTTAACTGTTTTCTCGTGGAAATGAACGGAGAAAAGTTATAAGCGAAAAACGTGAATTTACGTAAAAATTATACAATTAACCATCCTGTAAACAAACATCCCCCCATTTTTATGACTGTGGAAACTAATATGTTATTGTACATAATTTTAGCATCTATAGTGATAAATTCAGATTACCGAAACAAAAAGTCGCGAAAAGGCCATTTCCCAGCTCCTTTTTCCTGGCCTAAATAGTGAAATTAAAAAATTTTCTTGGAAAATTTTGGATTTCGAAAGTGCACGGAGGCTCCACTCGGTCCTGCAAAGCCTGAAAATCCAATCAGTCAAATAATAACATGAACAACAAATTCCGCGGAGCCCTCCCTCACCAACCGAGTAAATAATAAAGGCCATAATGAGATTTAAGTCGAACACAAACCAACCAAGCCGTAGCAGGGTTAATAATGGTTAATCTGCGAGCTACCCCTAAACGGGGAGTTAATTACCCCGAACTGTGGTTGGCTCATGTCTCTATCGACTCATAAATCATAATTCATATTCGGGGGCGACGAGTACAATGCGTTTCACTCGGCGGCATTCAATGTCTTCACGCCTCGCTCTGCCGCCGACCGCACCGAAAGATTTATTGATCTCGGCGATATTAATTACCGCTTTTTATAGGGACATTAGCATATTAATTTATATCTTCGAAATTTTAAAACTGCGGCTGTGTTTAATGGAACGTAGTACGCATTTCGTGTATTTCTAATAGGTTCTTACACTGAGGCAAGGTATATTGAAATTTTATTATTTATTACATTGAGAAGTTAGTGTTTATTAATTTTGTAAAATTCATGGCTGTGTTGTGTTGTGAGTCAAGACACATAAGATCCTCATAGTGCAAGAGAATAGATAAAACACAACTTCTCCACTATGTTACCATTTATGGAATGACAAATATATTTATTTGTGTAAAACAAATTTATACAAAGTGTAATCACGTTTAAATTGGGAGAATATCAGTATAGATAGATCGCTGAAAAAAAATTATATTTTGGCCTATACATTTTTTTTCATCAGGCACATAGTTTTTGAGTCGAGGGAAACAACGAGAGGAAAAATTTTTTTTTTCAAATCGCGGTATGGCTTTTAAACGGTTTAATAGATTTCTTTATAATTTTGGACGTATGTAGTTTTGTTTTAGGAAAGTCCATAAAATTATATGAAATGTTATGTTAGATAATCGCATAGGCGTAGTTATGGGGGACGAAGACCACCTTTTACGCCAATGACTATTTCGTGTTAATTTTAGATTAGTTTAAATTGTCATACTTTTTTTTATTAGAAAATGTCTCTTGTGATTTTTTTGAAAACTTTACCAATGCCCAAGTCTGCACTTCGTGACCATATTTGTAGACTTTTTTCTTACCTCATCGGTAAAATTTCGTGTTGTTTTATGACTTTTTCAACAACCTACTTGAAGATACAATAGATAATATACCACCAAATAATAGGAAACAAACCTGAGTTCAGACGGGAATTTATTAGGTATATCGAGCATTGGATGAAGAACTTTTGGAGAGCATTTTACTTTAAATTTGATTTTTTCGCTAAAGTAGATATACTAAACATTTTTTACGATTGTTTGGTGCATGCAAGATAAACAGTAAAAAAAAAATCTAGAAGTCAGCAACCCATCCGAACAAACACGGTCACTTTGTAATTACTGTCATTCTTGACATGAATAAAAAAAATACAGTCCACATTTGTTTGATTTGTATAACGAATCATAAGAAAAAAGTGATATTTGTTCACAACCAAGTCATACAGAGCTTACAATAGATTGGTCCTTTTGCGACTTCTTTCCCAATTTGTATCGTTTGTTCAATCGACCCCAGTTAACAAGTCGTCCACGTAAAAATCCTTCGCGATTATTTTACTAATAATTACACAGACCCACAAAAAAAAAGTTGGAAATACCAGACACTAGACCCACCTATCCTTATATATTTTGATTAGCTGAAACTGAATCCCGAGTCAAAATTGCTCAATCACCCTCCAGTTTTCTTTAAATCGCGAAGAACTACCCCAAAACACGGAAAATCTTCAAATTCTCGCTTGAGCACGGGTCCGAAGGTTGAGATAAACGTGAGAACCAGCACAATAAGATTTTATATGTATTTTGACGAGCTAAAACCAGATCCGGAGCCAAAATTGCTCTATCACCCTCCAGTTTTTTTTTAAATCGCGAAAATCATCCTAAAAATACGGAAAATCGCGTGTTTTGTCTTGGATCTTAACATTCTCTTTTTTTTATCGTACTCTTTCATCTTCAAAAGATCTGGATAGTGAATACCTTTTTCTTTTTCTGCTATCTGGGTCGGACTCCCTTTTAAGCATACAACAAAAATCAGCCATCATATTAACATCCCATCGTCCATGGAACCAGCGTTCCATTTCCTTAATGCCTTAAATAAAGATGAATTATCCTACATTTATGGTAAATTTGAATTTTCTAAACAGGGATTGTATCTGAGGATCCGGTTTTAGCTCGTCAAAATACATAAGGATAGGCGGGTCTAGTCTTTGGGATTTTCAACTTTTTTTTTGTGGAACTTTTTATTGGTGACTCGACTGCTACATCGTCAGCTATTTGCTTTAAGCATCTAGTCGCTAGGAACAAGGCCTGGACCTGTTCCATATGTTATGGTGTTTAACCGGAAATGATCTAAGTTCGCTTTTGGATCCGATCTCCAAACTATTCGTTGTAAATCCCTTTGACTTTCGGCTACATTTATCATAATATACATTTTTGCTATATCAGCTGTAATTACCACATTTATATTTTCGAAACCTGATCAAAATTGTGAAAAGATCGTCTTGAATTGTAGGACCTACTCCTAAAATTTCATTTAATGGTATCCCTGTTGACGTTTTAGCTGAACCATCGAGAACTACTCTTAAGTTTGTGGTTGCACTAGATTGATTTACTACCCCATGATGCGGCAAATAGAATATTAAATTGTTTTAAATCAATTTCACCTAGGTTTAGCTTTATCATATGGCCCATTCCAAGGTACTCATTCATAAATTCGCAATATTTTTCTTCAAACTATGGTATTTTATTCAATTTACGCTCCAACGTTTCCAACCTTTTCTTCGCAATATTTAACGATTCACCTAATACTCCGACGTCTCGGCGCAACGGCAAATTTACAACAAATCTACCAGAAGCATATCTAGTTGTATTATGGACAAAATCGCGCTCCCATTGCAAATACTCGCTTGAAATAATTTTTTATTTTCCTTGCAAGGGCAAACCATTAAAGTTCCGGCCGTTATCCAAGCAAATACTGATTTTTGCAATATTAATTCGTTTAATTTCAATTGGCCTGTGCATAGCGTTTCAAAGAAAACACTTGTGCCCAATAATAAATCAATTTCCGATGACATGTAGAACTGAGGATCCGCTAATGTAATATTTGGAGGTATTGCTAACCTAAACCAACTTACTTTTATCGACATCATCTAATAAGATTTAGTTCTTAGAAGGCTGTTCCACAGTACATTTGGATGCTTATACATCAGTAGGAGTTGACTTTTAAATAGAGGAGAGTTGAACCAAATGGTAAAAAAGCTTAACAAAGTAGAAATTTTGCAAAAGAATGAGACTTAATTAAATAGTAACTGTATCTGCGACAGAAAACTGAAATACAATTTTTTCTATAACGGTGCTTTGCAATATACACTAAAAAATTGGTTGAAATTTTGTCCGCACTGGATTATTGATATGATAATATAAGTGCAATAGCAATTTTATGATTGATATTAAGACTAGTGATGTAACGAATGCCAGTTTTTAAGTATTCGCGAATGCGAATGCCAATGCGAACATCTGTTGTTGACATTCGCGAATGCGAATGCGAATACGAATATTCAGTTTTTAAATCTAGCGCCGTTTAGCTATGATTAAAAATATGCCGCGCGCGACGCACATAATATTTCCGGTGACAACGGCGCTAGAGGCTAAAGAAATTAGCGTTGTTAAGTTGGTAGAACGGTATTTTTGTATGATTGGAATTTGTTTTCCAATGTTTAAAGAAAGATGATTAATTAACACCAAATATAAAGGTTGATTATAGAAAGATATAATTGTTTTAAGTAAGTTTTGTAATTAAAAAGCAAAGAAATGAATACTTTTTTGTTTAATTTACCTAATATTGTTGTCACATTCTGTATTTTTCTTTCACGTTCATATTCGCAAAATATTCAAAGATATTTGCGAATGCGAATGCGGATATTCGTTACATCACTAATTAAGACACAATTTCTGTTACTCCCGAGTGAGTGACTTTTTACTTTATATGAGCATACAAAAAAAAATAAAAGTTGTCCTTAATATGATTCAAATTTAACTATTATTGTTTTAACTTTTACTATTTTTTTTTTCAATTCATCTGACACCGTAGTTTTGTAGACAATCTTGCTTAAAGTATGAGATAAATCTATATTCATCAGCTACCCCCAAAAATTTTTTAATTTTATTTTAGTATTTCTCTATGGTAAGCGACTTAAAAGGAAATACCCTGTACGACTGAGAAACACCCTGTAGTGTGCCCAACACCTCAGTGAACTTAAAAAAAAAACATAATCATATAAATATCATTTTTAAATGCTTATTGAAAATCAGACTATTTCAGTTATATATCTTAATTCTATAATTGAGAACTGGGAGGATGGCCGTCTTGCTTCTAACATAATTAAAAAATTTCTCAGTTCCAAATGACCGAACCAGAACTATTAATTATTATTTTTTATAAACACATTAGCATATTAATTTATTATCTTTGAAATCTTAAATTACAGCAGCTTCTGACAAATTCAAACATAACTAACTCTTTTTATAATATATATTATTCTCACTTAGTAGAATCTAATTTATTATGCTATTTATTGGTGTTTTAGCTTCGTTAAATGCGACTTAATGAAAAATATCTATATACCTGTAACGGTATTTATTTTGTTGTCATTTCTTGAACATAAATAAAATGACACATCCCAGCAATATATTTATGAATAACAAGAAAAATGGCGACGATGTTTTCGGTTCCCACGCATACAGAGTGTTTTAAATTTAAAGAGGAAATAGAGGAAGAGAGAAGCTTGTGGTTATACCCTAAGCTTCTCTCATTTGAGAAAGTCATTTGTGCTTCTCTATTGGGACTGAGTAGACGTTACGTCATCATAATTATTTTAAGTATTTAGTGACATTTCAAATCTGAAAGTCATGATGACTGTCATTTTTTCTTGAAAGGTGTTATATATGCAGTTGCATATTTGCAGTTTTTGCAAATTTTTATAAGAATACTTCATAAATTGTCAATATGAGAAATTAACAAAATTTTAACAACACTAGAAAACTAGAACTAGAAAAAAGTCGTTTAAAGCAATACATATACCGTACGCGCCTAAAGTATGGAACAAATTCAGTAAAAACGAAACAAATTTTTTTTGGGAAAAATCCTCGAACAGGTCGATTTTTAATTTAAAAAATACATATTTTAGCATAAAAGGCGATTTTCAACCGTCAAATCAATTAAAATAAAGCAAAAACGTTATCAAATTTAGTTTTTCGAAATGCCCTGAAGTTTTTTATTGATCACGTAGGTGTAAATCTTTACAAAGTGTCACTGTCATACCGGCTTTCTAAGTATTGTAAGCGATATAAAAATTATCGTTGAATTTAAAGTATTATGGCACATTTAACTGTCACATAAAGAATTGAAATTTTAATTCTTATCGGATGCGGGGATAAGACTAGAACGCAGCAGGAAGTTTGCGATTTATATAATGAAAAACATCCAGATCGCCGTATCAGCCAATCAACAGTCAGTAAGATAGAATCTAATTTTAGAGAAACTGGCAATGTTGTAGATATTCCAAAACCTGGACGTCCAAGCATTAGTGAAGATCACAAACAGAACATTTTGATAAGTATGGAGATAATCCTCATAATACTTCACGATTGGTTGCATTAAACAATGAAATTAGTCAGACCACAGTGCTACGTATCCTGAGGCAGGAAAAATATCATCCCTACAAAATTCAACTTGTGTAGAAACTCAATGAAGACGATCCCGACCGCCGCTTACACTTTTGTGAAACTATGATGGATTTATGTCAAGTAAATAGAGATTTACACCTGCAAATACTTTTTTCAGACGAGGCCACGTTCTGTCTCAATGGTACAGTGAACCGTCAAATTTGCAGGTATTGGAGTCGGGAAAATCCTCATTGGATGGCAGAGCCCAACACCCAACACCCACAGAAATTAAATGTGTGGGCTGGAATATTTGACAACAGAATACCAGGGCCTTTCTTCTTTGAAGGAACCCTTACAGGAGAAAGATATTTAGAGTTTTTACAAAATGACCTTGTTCCAGCGCTTGCAGTAATTGTTCCTAACGATAATGACCCTGATATTCCTGATGACACCATATGGTTTCAGCAAGACGGTGCATCTCCGCACTATGCGCGTCCTGTTCGAGATTTTCTGGACAATTGTTTTCCTAGGAGGTGGATCGTAAGACGATTGACCAATATAATGGCCCGCGAGATCCCCAGATCTTACACCCCTGGACTATTTCTTATGGGGCTACTTAAAGTCCAAAGTGTACGTTAATAGACCACATAATTTAGAAGAACTCCAATCCTATAGATGAAATACACAGAGTTACCCCAGAAATAATTCATAACGTGCAATAAGAATTTCTACAGATTTGCGTATTGTCAAGAAGTCGGTAGGTGGCAATTCGAACACTTAATTTAGGTAGAAAACTTGCTTGACATAGGAATTGTTATTTTTTTAATGAATAAAATTGACGTTTTCTAACATTCAATCGTCATTTACTCGAAAACTTTCCTATGTAAGATGGCAACATTTTAATACTGTCGGATCGATAATGAAACGATCTTTCAGAATCAAGAAAAAAATAGGGGGTTGCTATTTAAAAAAAATGTCGATGACGTCATTACTCGAAAACAAATGACGGTTGAAAATCGCCTTTTATGCTAAAATATGTATTTTTTAAATTAAAAATCGACCTGTTCGAGGATTTTTCCCAAAAAATATTTGTTTCGTTTTTACTGAATTTATTCCATACTTTAGGCGCATACGGTATACTCATGAGAAAAGAAGGAACATGTTTGTAATAAAATAATTGTAATTATAATTGTAACTACTTATACACGCATTGTCATGGTGCAAGAACCATGAGTTGGTTCGCCACAACTCTGATCTCTTTGGCGAATTTTTCCAGGAAACCGTTGTAAAATACCTTGATAGTACACATGGTTTACTGTTTCACCTTGATGTAAGAATTCAAAATGCACAATTCCACTGAAGCCGAAAAAAAACAGCGAGCATCGCTTTGACATTGGATCGGTACTGACGTACTTTTTGGGGGAATTGTCTCAATATCGTCGCCGTAAACCCAGTCTTCAGTTGAAATTGATGACCTTTTTGGTCGAAAATCATCTTCAATTGACTGACGACCACTTTTAAATTGTGAAAACCATTCGTAAGATTGCGCATACGTCCACAGAGCATCACCTCCGCAAGCTTGTTTCAAAAGTTGAAATGTTTCCATGAAAGTTCCCCGGTTTCACGCAAAATTTTATGTTGCTTCGTTGTTCCAGAAAACCGCACATTTCAAAAATCATCACTAACACTTAAAACACAACACGGAAACTAAATGAGATATAAACAATCCAAGAACATGTGGTTACAGAAATGGTTGTGTGCAACGCAATGCTGCCAACAGCGCGTAATTAAAAAATTTCGGTAATTTTCTAAACAGACCTCGTATGTTCTTGTCACTCTACAAGAAATAATTGATTTGGCCACAATTTAATCATGATTACTTTTTTCTCAAAAATACCGCAACTATGCATATTTTAACGAATTATTAGTGAATTCACATAAATAGTAGAAAAAGGCATCTAATTAATTCCACTTTTTAATTAAATTCTTGTTTTAATTCTACATTTTTTTCACATTCACTTCTACACTCTTAAACGGTTCATCTACTTCCATAAATATTACGTTACCGTTCTAAAATATTATGCATACTTTTAATGGGCCTCATTATAATATGTCGTTATCAATAAAACTCAGTATCATCATAATATTATAAATAACAGCTCCTTTTCAAGACTCCTAATTGATTTTTCGTTAATAATACATCTAATTAATTAAAGCAGCGCGTAGCTTTTTGTACAAATTTATACACGGTTTCTTGCAAATTTGTTACTAAAAGGACATTGTACGGATTATAGACCTATTAAAGTTAATAAAATATCATTAAATGGTGCCAGGATATTATACTACTATATAAAACCATTATTAATTCGGCTTAATCGCTTTATGATAAGGTACTAATTATTTCTGTTATTGTAATATATTCAGACGCATTAAAACTAGCAAGTCAAGCAATTCGAGATGAAAAATCAGCCTGAAACTGGAGGGGTTACAGAGTAAATAAATATATGTAATTATACAAATTACTTAAGAGCTCATTTTATATCTGTATATAATCAGATAAATATATTAATTGATGTTTCGTGTAAACATCGGGAACCGGTGGTTTTTGTATATCTTGTTATTAGCAAATATGCAAAATATTTAATTAGTATCGCTTCACAATAATATAAGTAAGTACAAAGGGAGTTTTTAGCGTGCTCACATGACCACAGCACTAAATATTTACAAATCTCTATTTGCCTTCCCTTTCCCTCTTTGATGTTAAGCAGAAACCCTTGTTGATGCTTAAAATAACGTGATATACAAGTGATTGCACAAGGGGTGCGGACTACAAATTAAAAGATGAGTATCTATGGTGTAACATGCAAAATCTACGATTGGGCTATTTACTAGTAGCCATATCCTATAGATAATTCGCCTATTTCTGTTAAATAAAATTAAAAGTGTATGAATTTCTGTAAACTGTAGGCAATAAACTTTGGTTGTAATAATACAATTATTCAGTACATAGCTGTTGTTGAAGTTTTATAGCTCTAAAATGAACAAGAGTAATAAATGAACTGCATTAAATTACCATGATTTGGTGATCATCTCATATAATGTACTGGAAGTCAACATTACAATACGGCAAGACCTCTAGAACTGCGGTGGGCATGATTCTATTGATCTTAGAATAGTTTTCTTTTTAACCAGCTTCTTTTTATTTTGAAACTATAAAGACAAATGGAGTACGTGAGGCTAAGAAAAGGATTCAGCTCCTCCTTAGTGGTCTAGGAATGATGATAACAATCGAATATTTTGCAATGAAGTCACTAGGGAAGAACGTTAAAAACCAGCTAGGTGTTATTTAATCCGACATATAGTCGCTGGGCAGAACAAATCTAGGTTGGTATAAAGCAGTTCGAATCCTTCGATCAAGAATGAGGCATAAAAAAAACCAGAGAGGTAATGAATTGATCAGAGTAGGCTTATCTAAAGCCATGAAGGTTCCCAAACCCTTTGGAGTGTTATTAAAAGTCATGAAAATGGTACTAATCGGACAAAAGCACGTTAAGATATCCTAGACAGTAGGACTGCGAAGTCTACATTCAACCTGTGTACTGGACGAATATGAAAGGTGCATTGACTTCTGTTTGGAAGTTGAAAGCTGAGGTTAGACGAAGAACTCTAAAATCATGGAAGTCCACAATTGACCTACGGTAGAACGTATTGTGTTTACTGCTTGCTATACAGTACAAATCTTGTTATAAAGTTGATGTGTGGAAAAATGATAAGGAGCTTTCAAAGCAAGACCACCTTAATAATGTAAATATTTCAAATAAAAAACATACCTAGTAAAGCATATTATCATACAGGTATTATGGATTTTGTATTGGACTTTTACCAATAACCGTTTTTAAGTCTTTAGCGTCAGATATTTGGTATACTTCGATTTTACATCTACGAGAAACACGAGAAACAACAAAACGTTAGAGAAAAATATGTTAAAGAGTTTAGAAATCTTACCTTATAGATTGTTAGAAGAATTAAATAATCCACAAAAATATTAGCCAGCTGGAACTAGCGCAAGAAATTATTTTATATCATGGAAGCAGTTCAATTGTATCTCCGCTATCTCTAGAAATATAATTATACAAAATTGTTATTTTTTAGTGCCTAGTTAGCATAGACGTGGTTTTACATCACCATGTTATAGAATAGACTAACAGTTGGTGTATGTGCAAAAAAATATGAAATGTGATTTTATATAAGAAATGTTCCAAATCAGAATAGAGAATAGAGGAAATTATTATCAGTTGCTGATTAATCTTCATTAATATCTGTCTGAATACAGATGTGATTTTATATCGATGATTACTCATGAAAAAACAGAACAGGACTCATCAAAGTAAGTTCTACTGCTTTATTTATAATCTTCTAAGTGTTCTATAAGTGTTCTGAGAAAATTTTATTGTAAAATACTGTTTATGCCTAAGACGAGTATATATTTTCTAGTAGATATGTCATCATGTCCCCACTATGTTATTTTGAAGAATTCCAAAGAAACATGTCAAACGCAAAAAATAATAATAGCATTATTATTTGATTACTTTATGTAAGTACTTTATAATTAGGATTAGGTAACATTTTATAGAATTTCCGTTATGGAGACGACTCCATCTGCAAACGTAAAAATTTATTTGTTCGTTAATTTTGTAGAATTAAATTATTGTAAGAACACACCTTTATATTTCGCCAAAGCATTACGTATTCAATTCCTGAAAGGCCCTTTTTGGAAATTACCTCCCTGCCGGCTGAAGTTTCTTTTATTTATTCATTTTCTCTCGCTAAACACATCGGTATCTGATGAATTCCCATAGCACTAAAAAGCGATAATCAGATATTCCGATAATATTGTACAAAGCTACCGAAATAATGCGTATTAAAATCACAGACGGATTACGGGGCGACCTCTTTGAACCTGTTACGCTCGAGGAGACACATAGAGGGCGTTGAAACAACCGCCAAGGGTACGCGCCGCGCTACTCCATTGTTTGAACACACTCAATTAGTGAACAGCATAAGTTTTATGACAGAACCCCACGGCTCCTTTTACTTTGCAAATTAAACAGCGTTCAAGTGGATTTTGTAAAATTGACTGGTTTCCGCCAATGGAGGCTTAGGTAAATTGCATCCGAATGTTTATCTAATTAAATAATGGCTCGATATGTTAACCCTTCCGTTTATGTCTCCATCGGATGTTCAAAGAACTATTTGTGTTGGTTGAACCCTTTTATTGTTGTCTTTGTATTTCCTGTATATAAATTTCGAACTATACAGTGTGGACCGTTTTGGTGATGCATGTATTGGTATCTTGGAGACTATAAGAGATAGGAAAATGGTAAGATGGGGAAAGTTTTAGACAGTTCTGTTACTAACTTAATGGCGTTTGCAGACCGGTCTTGACTGATTTTTGAGGTTGTTTTTGAAATGTTTTCTTACTTACTCGTATATCATTGAAAAGCCAAAAAAATGCTCTATCTGCTCAGATTAAAATTCAATATGGCGCCCATAAGAAAAAAAAGTCGATGGTTTCTCGCAACCGAAACGTCGCAATGAAAATCTAAATATACAGTGCCACACTTAGTTAGATACCTACTTTTTCTTAAAAAACTCAAAAACCTGAAGAGCTAGGACCGGTCCACAAGAACCAGTAAGTTATTAACAGAACTGTCTAAAACTTTCTTCATCTAACCATTTTCCTATCTCTGACAGTTTCCAAGAAAAATATATCAGCAAAATGGTCCACACTGTATAGGTAGTATAAAATTTGCTAGTCACACTGAATAAATAAAAGTATCATTCAAAGCCAACAGAAGACCATTATGAATCTTATAAAAGGTGGCGGTTACATGAAAAATGAAAACTTGCGAAGAGTAATTAGCAAAGAGAGGAGACCTAAAAAAAAGAAAAGAATCAATAAATGTAGAATTGGGAAATATATACAAACACATTATAAAGGCAGGGGCATATAGAGAAAATGAATAAGGTTGAAAAATTAAAGTAATATAAAGGGAGAAAACTAGAAGAGAAAAGAGAGATCTGAGTAGATGGACAAATCAAAGCAAAGAACTGGGAGGAACAAAAGATCAAATCAAGAAAGAAATTGCTGTCCATGGCATAGACAGCTTGTGGAACAATTTTATGAAGTTTCTAAAATATGATGTAAAATTTAAAAAAGGACAGGAAATGTCACTTTAAAAAAAAACAGGTTCCCTTTAGTGTAGTTTCTTCCCTCAATATCAGCAGTCTTGTGTGTGGGAATAAATTTTTTTTGTGTCTCTTGATTTATTTCTATTCTTTTGTTCATCAAATTCAATAAGAAAAATTATTAGTTCGTTGATATTTATTTTTAGAGTTCGCTCGAAAACATTTTAGACCTTTAGAAATTAAAATATCGATTTGAAATTTTCAGAATCGAGATTTTTTTCAACCTAGAAAATAAACTAGCGAGAAAAAAAATTTAAAAAAAAAATCAATTTTTGACGATTTTGGAAATTTTTAAAAATCTTGAGCTACCTCGAAAAAAATTTTTTTTTGAGCTGATTTTTTGAGGGGTCTCTTAAAACATGATAAACTAACATATTTTCACAAGAAACACGAAAAAAAAAAGTTCGTTTATTTGGGTCACCCTAATATATGTATATAATTATATACTCGTATATGATGAGGTAAGAACGTAGAGTCGCAGCTAGCTGATATTCATATCGTTTCATAATAATTTTTGATGAATTCAAACCTTATCTTATGAATATACAGTATTAGCCTATAAAATACGCCTTTGACCTTCAAATGACCTTGGTGATATGGCTTGAAATCACAAAGATAATAAGAACTCATTGTATGGTTAAAAATGTCTGTGAAATTAGTTTAAAAACGTATTTTATGCACAACAGGCTGGGTGTACCACGAATTCGAATTTTATCAAGGTCAAAAGATCACAAATTAAATTTATCGCACCCATAACTCATTTTTCAAGGTATAACAAACATGCAAAAAAAATTTCATGAAAATCGGTTTAGTCTTGTACTGTCGGCAGAGTTTTGTCCAAATGGGTTCGTTTGAAAACGTAATTTTTTCTAAAAGTTTGATATTTGTATATATAATTTGTTTCTATCAATAATTTATTAATTCGGTACGAAAAGAGACGCTACCTACCTGATGAAACAATATAGTAAACAAGAAGATCTCATAGTTCTTTGTGTGATTAGTTTTTGGTAAGGGTAATAATAGAACAGTACGAATACAGGATATTTTGAATGATTGCATTATTAATATTTTCAATATACATGTGCGTGTTTTTATATTAATTACATAACAATATCATCACAAAGTGATATTAACGAATCACATTTAATTTTTGTTTTGAATAATTATTTATTACTAGTTATACTGTCGTAGTATAATTCAATGGTACACTGAAAGAAATGGGCTTATTAAACTGTTTATCTAGAATAATGTGTATAGCGCATATTAAAACTTTTATAACCAATATACAACTTTTATTAAAAAAAAGCAATCATCTCCATACTCATTATTCAATCAGTTTAACTGGAAGGTGCTTAATACACCTTATGCATCTATGAAATAAAGGTTATAATGAATTACTTATACATTATTAGGTGTTATAGACTTTATATTCCAGTTGTATAGTAGGGAAGATTTGTTGTATAAAGACCAGTATCCGAATTTGTATATAACAATTGTATTAACAGAATTATTCGTTCTTATACTGAATATGTTTCCGTTTTTAACGTGTAAAACGCATCTTATAATGGTTAAGTGATCGTCACCTCTCGGTGCATAATCGGTTATGATCGTTGTTAAGTTATATTCATAGTCTTGTAATAATAATCATATGTCAGACCCGAGAGCGAAGTGCGCCGACTCAATAAGAAACCTGGCTATTCCAGCCGCTGATTTAGGGTTCGCCGCACGAGCTCATCCCTTCTAAGATTTCAGTAGCATGCTATGCATGAAGCAGAACGGTACTCAACTATCTTATACAGTCCACTTTTATTGTCCATACATGTTCAATCATTGTCAAAATAAACACACAAAACCACAACGTCTTTATTATCTTTACTCAAGAAGAGAAAATACAACAATCGTAAAATTTCCGACAGTCCGCTGTGCATCGACTTACACACGTCTAGTTTGATGAAAATGGACAGTATATGCACATGTTTTGTGGGATACATGATCATATCGCGTTGTGTGAAATGGAAAATTATTATGTAAGTATCTAACTGTTTTATGGCTTGTAATTGTTTTGTTTTTTCAAATGTAAATCTTGTCTAAATCTTAAAAATTATTATTTTGTAGGTCCTATTAGAAATCGCTGATGTTAAGTTTTACATAAGATGGAGGAACAGAAGGTTAACGGTGACAAAGAAGAGCATGGGTATAAAGTCAATCAACCAGAGGAAATAAAATTATATGGAAAGAAGCTCAACCTTTCTGGGGATGCTTCATTCTTAAGGTGGAAGAGTTATAGTGCAAATTCTCATGTAATACAAGAAAATACGGGTGCATCGTTGCTAAGAAAATAAACTGGACAGTTTTGGGAGCGATTTGTCATCATTTTTAATGCTTAAAAGTATGTTTTATGTATGTTTACATTAGAACCTTAGCTTGTAATTACAGTTATCCAATAAAATTTCTGAAAACTTAATGACATATGTTTTTAACTCATACAGAGTATACAACAGTTTAATACATTTATTATTATAAAACTTATAACCAGTACTAGATGTTCTAATAACGATATGGAACACTTTAATAACAGTTATTGCTATTATTTCGTAAAGGGTATAAAAAACGTTGTATACTAGTTATACAATAATTTAATAAAGAATAAGGTTTATAGTCACTATACAACTGTGCTAGCAATACGCGTTTTATATCCAATATTCACCTGTTTAACTGTCACATATAGTATACAATGGTCTTATAATGGTATATAGAATTCTAATAAAGAATAAAACGCATTTCTTTCAGTGTAGTTGAGGCATAGCGCAATGGGAAACAGCTATTCAGCTGCTGCCCGCAATATTAGGAGTTAGGAGTCTATGTAATTTTGGTCACTTAATGAATTATTGAAATGGATTTTATTAGAAAACGGCTCATGCTATTAAAATCTGACTAGAGTTGGTACCTTTTTCATGCAAAAAATAATAAACTTAAGTTCAAGAACTAGAAAAAATAGCGTACAAAAAAAAATTGTAAAATTTGTAACATGATCCCGCATTTTCTTACGCCCCTGTAGCAAATTTTGATTTGTATATTATACCGATTATTAAGCATACAAATAGTAGTACAAGCCCAAAATTTCGTGATTTAATTTTAAACCGTTTCGAAGTTGTGCAAGAAAAACTGTTTTCCCTTAGGGGCCACCACTGACAAAAACTCTACTAAGGTTTTCATCATATTTCAACATGTTTTAAACACTATCAGATTTTGAGTACTTATTTCATTAACACCTTGTAGATATATGTTTTTTCAAGCCAATTTTTTTACTATGTGTTTCTTATTTTAAATAGTATAAGGAATGAAAAAAATTAGGAAGCAATTCTTAACATTTTTGAAATACATAATTTGTAAGTACTTATTGCCAATTTCCTTGAAAATGGAACAGTTTATCGGTATCCAACAAATGGAGTTTTTGGAAGTTTTCATCGTTTTCAGACTTTTAACTGTGAGTGAAAAAAGTACCAAAAGACAAACATTTGGAATATAAAGAATTGTCACCATTTTATTTTGTTTAATGTGTGAATGCATTTGGTAAACACGAAAGTCCGACGTTCGCTTTTTATTCAGTTTTATGTATGTATGTACAACTAAAGTTTATAAAATTAAAAATTTAAGGAAAAATATTCCATATACCACCGACTGTTTAACCAACTTTACAGTACAGTTTACGGTAAACTACGAATACAAAACTGCGAAGCAAATTTAATTCCCTGCTTCTAAACCGACCAAATAGCCAGTTAATTGCTGGTTTACATATTCATTTGTACTAGTAAACTAAAGTCTAGGTCTATGGCCCATATAATCCGACTTTTATTATTTCGTGCAAATATTTACGAATTCTTCTCTTAATATTGTTTCAACGCGTATCATGTTCTCCCCGAACGATTGTAATTGAAGTCGAACTGACAGAGGAGTCTGTAAATAAAAATCGCACATACCGAGGATACTTTCAACAACGTATTATAGCGTCCGTCGCGACGCGTCGCGTGATATTTGAAAGGAGACATCAAAAGTGGTGAAATCTCCTGTCACACTCGGGTTAGGGTTTCTTGGGGGACATATACCTAACGGTGAAAAGTAGAGCCCGGTTGTGTTTCTTTTTATCTACGCCTCAGGACAACCACAAAGGGCATATTAACACTAAATAATGCATAAAGGCTGCTACACAGATCCCTACACGTCGTGTCGACTTGATAGGACACGCTCAAACGAGAAAGAAATAAGTGTCACTGTTACAAAATTAATTGTAATGACAAGAAAAGATAAATTATAAGGAATTTTCCTGAAAAATCGACTTGAAAATTTTTTGAAACATGGTATGTTACCCACTAAAACTGAAATAATGCAGTTAGAGAATAATATATAGAGAATATAACAAAGTTCCACGGGTTTTCAAAAATGGCATATGAAAAAGTTCCTAGGGGTTTACAATTGATGATAAACTTACCGAGTGACAGATATGTAATTCGATAAAATAATAAGGTCCGGTTTTAAGAAATATAATTAACAAGTAATAATATCTTTAAAAACAATGTTGTGGTTTGTGCTTCCGCCGATTAGTACTTCCTAATCGCAGCAGCTTTATGCCATCATAACCTCCAGAGATGTTTAATTCAGCATCACTCAAGAAAATGTCTCAGGGGACGGAGGAATCACGCGACTTGTCGTTAAGAATTTTCCGGACGACAGGCAACACGCTTACGAACGTTGTTCTGAAACTAATATTGTTCATTCACAATCCCCCGTAAACCACCCCTGACGTTTCGATTAGATTGTCATGTGATTGGCTCGATAAGTATCAGTAGTTTTGTAATAGTGATGTGGCTTAATAATTATGGGATAACTTCGCTAAATCTACAATTTTACTGTACTTTTGAATTCAGCAACACCAAAGCAGAGAACAACGTCTTGACATATTTTTGCGGACCCAAATTTTAGCATATTTTTTATATGTACAGAAAAACTTGGAAATCATGGCAAATAGGTCTTCATAAGGGAAAGTCTACAAATAATAAAAAATATTTTTAAATAATACACGCACCATTGTTTAAGTACTGCTTATCTAAAGGCTCAGAGAGTGACACCGCTTGTTTTTGTTACAATATCACATCTCATGTTAAAATTAGTTGTTTCTTAACTGTCATCTAAAATTTTTTTGCGTTTCGATATTAATCGAGTTTTGAAAAAATATAGCAATCGAATGTTATTGTTACTAGTAGTAAGAATTTTATTGTCATAGGGTATAATTATAGTGATCACACTGAAAGAAATGCACTTTATTCTTTATTGAAATTCTATAGGTATGCCATTATAAGACCGTTGTATACTATATGTGACAGATAAACAGGTGAATATTGGATATAAAACGAGTACCGCTAGGACAGTTGTATAGTGACTATAAACCTTATTCTTTATTAAGTTATTGTATAACTAATATACAACGATTTTTATACCCTTTAAGAAATAATAGCAATAAATGTTATTAAAGTGTTCCATATCGTTATTAGAACATCTAGTACTGGTTATAAATTTTATAATAATGAATGTATTAAACTGTTGTATACTCTGTATGAGTGAAAAACATATGACATTAAGTTTTTAGAAATTTTATTGGATAACTGTAATTACAAGCTAAGGTTCTAATGTAAACATAAAACATACACTTAAGTATTAAAAATGATGACAAATCGCTCCCAAAACTGTCCAGTTTATTTTCTTAGCAACGATGCACCCGTATTTTCTTGTATTACATGAGAATTTGCACTATAACTTTTCCACCTTAAGAATGAAGCATCCCCAGAAAGGTTGAGCTTCTTTCCATATAATTTTATTTCCTCTGGTTGATTGACTTTATACCCATGCT